>NW_022437021.1:3500373-3613452 GCF_009761245.1 Sapajus apella
TGTGTGTGTGTGTGTGTGTGTGTGTGTGTGTGTGTGTGTGTCTTTGTAGCTTTCAGGAAAAGAGTCCAACTGAGTTATAACAGGGTTCAAATGTTAGTTCTAAGTACCCACTGTTTTTTTGCTTTTGTTCTTTTTAATATTCAATTATTACATGAAATGTGGAAATTGCTTGTATTAATTGGTAAACAAAGTTATGAAATAGATACAATGGCATCAGCCTAGGCTATCTGATTGTCAAATTGTCAGTCAAGCCAATGCTTTGTAAAATGTGAGGAAATGCAAAATTATTCCAAGCAAGAATTGGATACTGTAATAGCAGGCAAAATTCCACAGTATCAGGTTCAAAGTAAGGCACATTGGAAATAGCAATTTAACATCCTTTGTCCTGATTTTGTAGTTTCTTTACCAAACTCCCTTTATTTGAGAAGGCCGTTTTGCCTGAGTATGTACTGTGGAATTGGATCACAGCTGATACACTGCGAAATAATTTAACTAGTTTGAGAAGGAAGAATAAAAAATTTCCAAGGGTTACAATTGTTATGATATCTTAACAAAGTCTTCCATTTGGTGTGATAAAAACTTTACAAATAAAAACTCTAGTCAGTTTAAAGAAGTGAATATTATGTATTGAAAACATGCATTGAGTTCTGGCATATGCCAAATTTATCATATGACTATCTTATTTAATTTTTCTTAAAAATGCCTGTGAGGACAGTGATATTATTATCTCTATTTTACAGATAAGAAAACTGAGGCTTAGGGAATTTAAATGTGTTGTTCATCATCACACAGAGTCAGGAGGCGAATATAGGTAGGCTGACCTCACAGTGTTCATTTGTAACCACCTCACTATAGCATCCCTAACGGGAGAGGACCTGAAAATACTGAAGTATTATAAAATATCATCACATTCTGATACAAGATTATGAGTTCTCACTCATATAAATATGTAAACCCTGATTATTGCAAAAGTGAAAAATGAAAGATGTTTACCTATTGTCTTTTCCTAGCTATCATTGTCTGCCTACTAATATTATAGTTTCTGTCTTTCTTCATACCCCCCTTTCTCTCTCTTTTTTCTCTTCCTCTATTATAATCTCTCTCTCTCTCTCTCTCTCTCTCTCTCTCTCTCTCTCTCTCTCATTCAACTATCACAGGAATATCCAATCCTGTCTCTCTGACTCAAATCTGGTATCTAGGAGATATTATTTGTGTAGCTCAAAATTGCCACCTTCTTCCATACTTTAAACACAGCCTAATCAGTCCCAGCTCACTGTAGGCATTGTTCATGACCAAACAGTGCCCAGCATCCTAAAGAAAAATCTATATGTTGCTCCCTTGCTGTTGCCCAGTGAAGCCATTGTAAAATGTTCTTCTGTTACCTGCATCACTGAACAGATGGCTTTCCTTCCACTTCAACTCTCCTGATGCTGAATCCAAAAAGAGCACTGCTCTGAGCCCTCAGCTTTGTACAGGAATATTAGCGACATCTGCTGTTTGACTCTGTATTATCTCCTCCTCACTTTAGAACTCTGGCATTGAGCCAAAGGGAGCTGAGCTAGACAATCTGAGTATCACTTTACCATGACTAAATGAAAGTATGTTCTCCTCATGACATAAATAAAATGGCATGAAGCCATTTCTTCCCCCAGGCCTTTTGATAGCCAGGGAGAGTTGAGAAGGACTAGCTGTCAGCCCCAAAACCTGCCCTTGTTTTCTCTCCATTAGGCTCCAGTGGCTCCTCATAAAAATGGCCCCCAGCAGCTCCACTAGTCAACCCTCAAAACATGCCCAGATGAATCTGAACCTGCAAGATTCAGGGTTTGGGCATCATTTTATTATTCTGTATACATTGTCAGAAACCCATCATAACTTAGCACTAGGACAGCCAACATACTAATACCTACTCAAACAAGCATCAATTTTTTAAATGCATGCTCTACCTGGGGCTTAAATAGTTTGTGAAAACACTGGTAAGTATTTATGATTAAACTAGAAACTCAACAATTCTATGTAACTTACAATCCCTAGATTTTGGAAATTTCCAATTTCAATGTCCTATCAATACATTATAAAAATTATATTTCCATGTATCTGTGTGTCAATTGAGGTATAAAACTACGTCTAATGATAGAGGCAGCATTGATAAGGTCCTGATAAGATCTTCTTGGTTCAGAAAAAAGCCACTAAAATAAACTTTTGTTATGAAAATTAAGGTAACAATTTTGCAGGGCAAGTTCATGTGACAATAGCATAAAATAACCTTTTGTGAAGCAATCCAGACTGTCTTTTCTGACATCCACTGCATGTAAAGCTCATCATGGAAAAAATGGACAAAGAGCCTAAGAAACTTAATACCTCTTGGGAAAAAACTTGAGACTCCAAACTCTGCTTTTCAAAGCTCTAAATTCAGACTGATTTAGGAGGTAGAATTTAGAGCTTTAGAAGGTAGAACAGACTGATTTGACTTCTAAGGTCTACTGGCAGAAGTGGGTTCTAAGAATGGAACCATGATCTCTTGATGCCAGTGTCATATTGATGTAGTAACTTAGATATGCCCCTAGGTAAAAGCATGCAGATTGTAATGAGATGTAAAGATAGGAGTTTCCTTCATGTACCACTTAATGAAGAGCCCACTCTGTTCCCAGATAATCTCAGAGGGAGTCATTACATAAACATTGTACCTTCTCTAAAGACAATTATAGTGATATTTGGAGTAGGGTAATATTTGACATCTACATTTTCATGTGGTATCTTGGTTAATTCTCTCAGCAACCCAGTGAGGTAGGCATGTTCATCATAATTTTCCAGATGAGAAAACCTAGGCTGAAAGAAATTAATCAACTTATCTGTATTAACAGGAGTAAATGATAAAGTTGATATTCGGACTTATATCTGCCTAATTCTAAATTTCACACTTCTTCAGAGTTTGAGATGTTGGAAATGAAGTGTTTTCAGGAGATCACAGATTCTAAAATACATTCAGGTGAATACAGACCTCTGTAGAGTGAAGATTGAGAACTTAGAAACTGAGGAAATCAGAAATTGATAATGGCAGGAGATTAGAAAATAGATAATGAAAATCTAGAAGATAAAGGTTGTAGTTGTCAAGGAAGTCAGCAGAGGTGGGTCAAGTACCAGTTATTAAAATCACAGAGATGGGTCTGTGTGAGAGAAGGTGTGGTATACAATTTGAAAAAATTAATTAGGACAGGAGGAGGGTGAAAAGTGAAGAATTACATATTGGGTACGATGTCCACTATTCAGGCAATGGGTGCACTAAAAGCCTGGATATCATCACTACACAATGTATCATGTAATAAAACTGTACTTGTACCCCCTAAATCTATTTAAAAAATTAAAAATTTAAAAAAAGAAAAAATCAATAAAGGCAGTCAGGCTTAGCAGATGGTTTCATAAGTTAATAGGGAGATTTGAAAGAGGAATTAATTTTCTTGACATCTGACATCAAAAAGGTTAGAGATTTTTTACCATATGACATTTAATAAATGCCTTATTTTCTGAATTAAATGGCCTTATAGATTACACTACACTGAGTTTCTGCCACTGGGATACCAGAATCTATATTATTTTATAAATTTAAATCTAAAAGCATGAGTTGGAAAAGAGGGTGTTATAAATTTCCATCACTGGGCTTAGAAATTAACCTAGTAAGTTTAAAAATATTTTATATTAAAACAACATTGTGACAGTGTGCTGACTGACAGGATGGCTTACTGTCTTTCCCAAATCCATTCTCTACATTCACCATCATAACAGAATCCAATTTTGTTAGGGTGAGGGATACTAGCTAAAAGACTATATTTCACAGATTTTCTAGTGCAAAGGCACAGCTTCAGTCAATGAGATGTGAGCAGAAGACTTGTGTGAGATTCCTAAGAAAGCACAGGTTGCCTCTCTAAAGATGGCAGAGCAGTAAAATAAAAGGAGATGACATCTCTGATAACCCTGGAGCCATCAACACCAAAGTCTGCCTACTTCTGGGCTTCCTTAGGAATGAGTGAAGACTTTCCTGTGTGTTAACACATTACTTTGGGTTTTCCCATTTTATTTGGCCAAATCCGATCCTACCTCTAGGAGTGAGTGAAGACTTTCCTTGCGTGTTAACATTTTACTTTGGGTTTTCCCATTTTTATTTGGTCAAAGTTGATCCTAAGCAAACCAGGACTACTTGGATTGAATTACCATTGCTTTAGGACATTATTAAATGTTAGATAATCTTAAATTAAAATAGAGGTAAATTTACATATTTATCTAATATCAGTTAGATATTTATCTAATATCAAATAAATAATTCAAATAATTTAAAATTTATACATAAAGTTTTTACCTAAGTTAGATCCATAAGTATCAAATATGATTATTTGAACACTTATCTAGGAGGAATTAGTCAGAGTTAGGTGGCAACAGGTAACAATTGTCTTGAATTTTTTCATATTTCTAGTATTTAGAGAGTAGGCAACTAAGACAACAAAGTTGTTGAACCATTTCCATACATAACTAATGCTCTGTAATAAAAAGGAAAATGTTGAAATGCAACAGAAATGCAGGAATTTATTTTCATCTCCTTTTTTCACTGAAATATATATACTTTTCTACTGTTATATTGTTAAAGAAAATGTGCTATTTAAAAGTAACATGATTCTTATGTATAAATCTTATGATAATCGGTTACACATAAAATTAGTAATAAAAAATACCATTGTGGAAGGGTCATGAATATTCTTGCTAGAAGGTCTTCCCTAAATTTTGCTGTAATTTGGCTTCCTTACCTACCTGTGTAACTATAGGCCAATAAAAGACATTGGTAAATTGATCCCAGGATTGGGGCTTCCAGAAGTAAGGAGAGAAAGAAAAGAAAAGAAAAGAAAAGAAAAGAAAAAAAAAGAAAGATAGAAAGAAAGAAGAGAGGGAGGGAGGGAGGGAGGGAGGGAGGGAGGGAGGAAGGAAGGAAGGAAGGAAGGAAGGAAGGAAGGAAGGAAGGAAGGAAAGAGAGAGAAAAGAAAAGAAAAGAAGGAAAGAAAGAAAGAAAGGGCCATGAAACAGTACTAAGTAGGGCACCATGCATAATTTAAAAATCTTCTTGTTAATTGGAAAAAATTTAGAAAAATACTAATGAGAGATAAAATGTCAATAATCAGGCCAAATTTCTGTCAAGGAATGAAAAGAGAAACTTCAAATAGCAATGTTCTTGCTTCAAAAAGGAACAGATACATTTAAAGTATCACATACTTATCAGAAAGTTTTACATATATGCTCATTTTACCTTGTTTTATGCTTTATTATTGAGTAATTTAACTAATTCCACAGCCTCAATCCTCGTCTATTTACAAATGAATCCCAAATTTCCATCTCCTGGCCTCACTTCTGCCCTGAATTCTAGACCTGAATGCTGTTATCCTCACATGAATGTCAAATCAGCATGAATAACCCAAAGACATCAAACATGGAAAACAAATACCTGTATCTCCTGCTTCCCTGTTTCTAATTCACATGCTACCTTGGTAATGTCATTACCTTTAATACCCATTCTTTCTTTCTCTCTCTCTCTCTCTCTCTCTCTCTCTCTCTCTCTCTCTCTCTCTCTCTCTGTGTTTGTGTGTGTGTGTGTGTGTGTGTCTTTGTCTCTTTCTCACTCATCACCAAATAGATTTACTTCTGCAAGTTTCCTTTTATGTATATCCTCTTTTTCATTGTCTTTGCTAACCATCTAAATCAGTCATCCTGAGTCTTGTCTCTCATCCTGACCACTGGATATCCTTATAAAGGTCTTCATCCTTTCCATTTACTTCCCCTTCAACTAATGATGACTTGTTTTCAGAAACCCATATCTGACCATACTTAACCTATTCCTTAAAAGCCTTCCATGAAAATCTGTACCTAACCACCTTTATAATTTCACCTCAGGTCATTTATTTCCCATAGATTTGTATTATGGCAAGATGAGGTAATTCACATTTCTTCAAACAAGGTATGCATTTTGTGCCTGGATGACTTTCCTGGTACTCTTGCCTTTGCATGAGATGCCTTTTCTACTTTCCCTCTCTGCCTGTTTACGTTAACTGTATGTGTACATCTGTGGTACCTTCTGTGTCCTTCCTATCAGAATGATTCCTTTGTGCTCTTAAATCATTTGTAACACATCTCTGTTAAAACATTTATCTAACTCTATGGTACTTACATTTCTAATTCTCATTCTACCACTAGTTTATGAAGAGAAACCATATTTTATCAATTTTTATATCTTCAGTATATAACACTCTGCCTTGTACCAAAGTAAGTGCTTGCTTTTTTGAGAATTGACATAAAATGTACTTTCATGTTATCCAAATAAAGGTTGTTTCTTGTTTTATACATTTTTCCTTTTCCTTAAAAAAATATCCATTGCTTTAGTTTTATTCTCAAAAGATAATGACTTAAAATGGGTAGGAAATCAAACTTGGAAGATATTCGCACTAGTGTTTACACAACATATTTTAAGTGTACCATAGTGCTTAATAATCACCATAATTATTTATTAAAATTTAACTTTTTTTCCAGTTAATTAAACTTGCATTTGGTAAAGCTGTCCAATTTTGGCAGATAAGTAGCTTTTTAATGATTATGTATGTTACTGAAAGCTGACTGGATACAATTTTACAGCACTAAAGGTTTAGAAATTTCTTTTCTTATTTAAATACATGCCAACATTACTTCTTTAATATAGAAAGGTTCAATCTATTGTGAGATAATCTATTGCCTCTAAGGAGCAAATCTTAAATAATTTAGAGAGTTGCTATTTTTTTTCCTTATATATCTACATGCTTATAGGTTACAAGTACCCATTTAAAAAAAAAAAACTTAAATATTAAAGGAGTCTATATAATGGCTTTTGGTCTTCCTAAATAATGTATCCTACTATGAGTTAAACGATCTAGATTTTATGCCAGCAAAAAACAGCGAGCGTTTATTACTTTAAACATTATCATCTCAGAAATATACCAATTCTAACAGTCTGTTACTTTTCTAGGAGACATTTGCCTTCCTTTCTGTTTTTTGGATGCAGGTGCACTTTCTGTAGTACACAAGCAGAGGCAGACACATTTTACAGATGTGCAGAATCTCAGGAACTGCTGATATGATTCTAGAGGTTCAATCACAAAAAATATCACACTCCAATAGGAGTCAACCTGCTTAACACACCATTCTGTAAGGAGCATCCTCTGGACATTCCAAATTGGAATGGCATTGAAACTTGACTACAGTTTCTTTTTTTATTTTTAAGGGAAGCCACAATCATCCCTTTTTAAACTTTTTAAATTATTTAATTATGGAAAATTTTAAACATACTAAAGGAATAATAGACTTGCACATGCCCATCACCAATATTTGACAGGTGCTAATATTTTGCCACAATTTACTTCAGACTTTTTAAAGAAATAAATCTGTATTATTTTAAGTCTTACACCCCATCATTTCTTCCTCATTCTTATCCAAATAATAATATACAAAATAGTATTAAATCTTATTTTTGATGCCTCCAAATGTAATACAAATTTATAAAAACCATTTTTTTAAAACTAGAAACCTGACAATTACAAAAAAGATGGATTAATTTAAAATTTGTGAAATCATAGTCTAGATTCCAGAGCATGAGTTGTCAAATTTTTTCTGTAAAACATGAGGTAGCAAATATTTGATATCTCTGTTGCAGCTACTCAGCACTGCTTTCACATTACGAAAGCAATGTGAACTTGCTTTCCTGCTGCTGGAAATGTGGTTTCAGTCACTGGAACTTTATCTTTGCTCATGAGGACATAAGCCTCACCCAAAAAATGGAGGAGCAGTGAGCTGGAAGGAGCCCAGGTCTTCGGGGACTTGGTAGAGACAGACCCTATCAACCATATTATCCCTCAAATATTTACCTCCAACAGCTTTTTGAAGATAAAAATAAACTTTCATATTATTAAACTATAAGGGGCTTTTTAGTTCTTCTGTTATTGTCAATCATACCTACTTCATACTGACATAACTCTCAGGTCTCACTCAGTAGGCAGTAGGCAAACTCTCACGTCCACCCAACATCAATATTCTGGTCTAGTAGAATCTCCTCCCACTTCACCTACATTCTGCATTGCTCACTTGTGTTCATAATGGGACCTTCTGGGGAATTAACTATTATTTACTTTCATTAGAAAGGTTACACAAAATGTAAAGAAGTATCAATCTTCGGTTTACAACTGTTCAAAGTATAAACCTAAAATGCTATACAGAGACTTTATCCTGTGCATTTCCCTAATTCTAGTTGAAAAGTTCAATGTGCTTCATTTTAAATGCTGATGTCTATTACCCAGGAGAATGGATTCTCTTTAGCTATACTGCCAAATGTTACAGGTGCCAGCCACCACAATAGCAGTTTCAGTTATTTGTGCTGCTATATTTGCAGCTAGAAGTAACCAGATTCCAGACTGGGAAATATCTGAAAAGAGTTACCCCAATGCATGTAAACCATGTATTCTATATTTCTTTGAACTTCGTATCTTAAATGCACTTAGATATAATATCCTGTGTTTGAAGTAATTCATTTCACACTGCTTTTGTGTACAACACTTTTATTCATTAGATTCTAGATGATTACTAGAAAAAATTGTTTTTAAAATTACAATGTCAATTTAAATATTATTTAAAATAAGAGAAAGAGAAGCAGATACAATTAATATTTCTAACATGAAAAAACTACCAGGAAGAGCCAGAATGTTAATGCTGTTTATCTCTGACTAAGTTATGGGTGATTTCTTTCTTTATTTTCTAAATATTCTACAACAAACATGTATTACTTTTGAAAAACAGAAAAGCTATGTAACTCAAGTTCCTGAAACACTTGATTAAATAAAGAAAACATATATGAGAATCAAAAATATTACAAAAATTGATATGGGATTGAAATTAAGAGCAAATACATAAGAACCAAAATTTCGTATGTATCTGTGCTCAAAGAAGCCAAAGGGATAGCTACGAGCAAATGACCCCATGATCCATTTTGCTTTGGCTGGATTTGAAACACCTATGTAGTTAACCTTCCAGTCATTTCCTCTCTGAATCTTTGAATCTCATTTGCCTCCTCTGTAAAATTATACCCATCCCTCAGAGCTGCTGAGAAGACTGAAAGGGGTTGTGAAAACACCTCAATTTCAATTTCTAGCAGATGAATAATCAGTTTATATTATTGTAATAGCAGATGTTCAATCAATTCATGAAAAGCTATGTGAGTGCACATGTGTATCAATATCGTGTGGAAAAGAAGGATGAATGAGAAAGCCACCCTGCAGGTAAAGATGTCACAATTGAGTTTGACTGATAAAACACATACTCACATAGTTATAATGCAATGTTCCTCGTGAGAGAAGAACAAAGAATAAGGAGGTTCAGAGTCAAGATAGAAAGGTTTTACGAGGCAGAGTTGTCTAGTTTATGTAAAGAAACATTCTGTCACAGGAAGTGAAAATTCTGAATTCCAGAGTTGGCTGTCCCACCAACTATGTGACCCAGGACAGGTTTACGAACCTTCTCTGAGTTTTGGATTTATCATTTTTCCTATTAAGAGGATTTTCCCAGATATCTAAGATAACTTCTGCTTTTATAACAAACACTGACATAATAGTACACGAACTGTCTAACTTCTTCATAGGTACAGCTATAGATAAAGATTGAATGTATATGTGTGGGCACATACACATGTGCTTACATGTGTACAGCATCTATTGTAAGAATCTGTGTATATTTATTCCTCATATCAACTCTATGATAAAATACAATTATTATCATTTCTAATTTTTAGCCAAGAAATTGGATCACAGAGAGATAAAGTTCTCCAAAATCTCACAACTAGAATTCAAACCTAAGCAGTCAATACTATTTGAATGAACCCTTGAAGGATTTTTAGTATTTTACAGACCAAATAGAGGAAGGAGTACTTTCCAGAATAGAAGCTTACCATGAGCAAATGCACATAAGTATGTGAGCAAGAGAGCTTTAAAGAGACAGCACATGACCTTGGAAAGAATAAATTCAAATACAGAAGTTGGAATCCTTATTTATTTTGTGACTACAATAAAATTACTTAAGTACTCTAAGCTTTAATTGTCTATAAAGTAAGGATTAACAACATGGTCCTTACTAGGTTGAAAACCAAATATGACACTGCATGAAAATGCTAAACACAGCATCTAGCACATGGTAGGTACCTTATAAATTAACATTATTTCTACTAATGGGGGAATAGCCTAGTTTGGCCAAAACATAAGTTAGGATAAAGAGATAACAGGGCAGAAACTGGCTACAGAGGTTGTTCCAATATATCTTGGGAAGGTCTTGAATGCCTGGCCAGCAAGTTTGGATTTTTTATGGA
This sequence comes from Sapajus apella, assembly GCF_009761245.1. Lineage (NCBI taxonomy): Eukaryota > Metazoa > Chordata > Mammalia > Primates > Cebidae > Sapajus > Sapajus apella. The sequence goes on from NW_022437021.1 coordinate 3,510,782, forward strand.
GTCACTGAAAGTTTTCAAGAAAGGGATTTTGTATGGCTTTTTTTAAATTGCCTGAGCACTCACCTGGTGAGCAGGAGGAATATGGAACTGTGGGTGGCAGGATCACAAGAACATTCACAAGAACACTGTCTCTGACCTCCCAGTTTATGGGATTGCTGAAATTTCTGGAAAGAAAAAATACATTATTAAATTATAGTAGTATCAATTTCAAAAAGGCTGAAATTACATACAGAAATCTTAAAATAGGATAATGATTGAACTACCTTTATTCATTTTACCATCAAAGGTCAATATGAAATGACTATGACTTCTCATTCTGAGCAAATGAGAATATGGCCAGAAAAAAAGAAAGAAAGCATCAACTAAATCAAAAGAAAAATGTCCAAATTCACACTAGTTGGATATTTACAAGTTAAGAATGATAGGCCGGGAGCAGAGGCTCATGCCTGTAATCCCAGCAGTTGGGGAGGCCAAGGCAGGTGGATCTCTTGAGCTTAGTTGTTCAAGACCAGTTAGGGCAACATGGTCAAACCCTGTCTCTACTAAAAAAAAAAATACAAAAATTATCCAAGTGGCAGCTACTCTGGAGGGTGAGGTGGAAGGATCTCTTGAGCCCAGGAGGCCAAGGCTGCAGTAAGCTGAAATGGCACCACTGCACTCCAGCCTGGGTGACACGGTGAGACCCTCTCTCCAAAAAAACAACAACAAAAAAAGTAAATATGGAGTCAGGTAATTTCACCAATAAATAATCATTATTTATTGACTAGGATCTGTTTAAACTTTCCTAAGAGTTTCACATACTTTAATCCTCATAGTTAAGTGATGTGTGTGTGTGTGTGTGTGTGTGTGTGTGTGTGTGTGTGTGTGTTTAGAGTGGGTCTCATTCTGCTGCCCAGGCTTGAGTGCAGTGATACGAACATGACTCATTGCAGCCTTGACTTCCTGGGCTCAGGTGATACTACCATCTGATAATTTTTTCCTCCTTTCAAGACAGAGTCTCACTCTGTTGCCCAGGCTGGAATGCCATGGCACAATCTTGGCTCATTACAACCTCTGCCCTCCCAGCCTCAAGAGATCCTCCTGAGTAGCTGGGATTACAGGCATGTGCTACCATACCCAGCTACTTTTTGTATTTTTAGTAGAGACGGGATACTCCATGTTGGCCAGGCTGGTCCTGACCTCAGGGCATCCACTTACCTCGGTTGCCCAAAGTGTTGGGTGTGAGCCACCACATCCGGCCCCACCTCAGAATTTTTAGCAATATTTTTTTTTAATGAGAAAACTGAGGCTCAGAGACATTAAACAATTTTGCCAAAGTATAGAAAGATGGGAGATGACTTGAAGCAGGATTGAAAACCCATCTGCTCTATTATTTAGTATAAATTGATACTACCACCGTCACTACCAATAATGCCACAATTACCTCTATTTATATCTCAAGAATCACTGCCACTGTCACAACCACGACGACACTGCTTTATGATTAGTACAACCACAGTCTCCAATACTATTGCCCCCACCATAACTATCAACATGTCCACCACCATCAAATCACCACAAACATCAACACTAACACCTGCAGCTCCATCACTATCACTATCACCACCACTGCTACCATTATGTCTACTACCACCACTATCATCATCCCACCAACAGCAACACCAGAACAACCACATAAGCACCACCATCACTATCTTACTAGTAACAATCACATCAAATCATCATTACTTCCATTATCAGTACTGCCATTATGCCAACAACACAACTATCTCCACTGCCACCATTGCACCACCACCATCACCATAACTAACACCACAACCACCATCACCACCACACCACTTCTTCCAAGCCTACCACCACCACCATCAACATTGCTACCTGTGTACCAGCACTGCTAATCTCACCACTAATGCCAATCATCTCCACCACCAATACTCCCTTCTGTCTCTTAGGAATATTAGTTCTTTTAAAATCAAATCTTTTTATAGGAAAAATAAATCACTCCTATAAAATCCCCCATGAATAAATTTATTTCCCAACTTCCTCCATCACAAGGGACAAGTCTTCCTCAACAGTATGGGCAGCTGTCCTCCATATTTCCAGTACAGATAGTTGAGTATATATTTCTGAGAGAAAGAAAACTAGAATTCGTTCTACTTTCCATGGTCATGCAGTAATGTATTTTATACACTAAAGTATACTTCCAAATTTTAAAAGAATAAAGTTTATAAGATCATATACATATTTCTGGGGAATCATTCTAAAGCCTTGCTACTTAAAAGATGACCCAAGAACGTTTCACCAGCAGGAGAACTCATTAGAAATCTCAGACCCCACTCTTAACCTGAAAATCAGAATCTGCATTTTAGCAAGATCTTTAGGTTATTTATAGCACATTAAAACATCACCCTAAATCCCTTAACCAAATCTATCATTCTGCATATCACAGAGTGTGATTTTGGTTTGGCCATTTTTATGAAAATTTCAACTCACATTCATGACAAAGATACAAATATTTCCTTGTAAATAATATTTTAGTATCGAGCTGTTTTCAAAAAGCTGTGAATCTAGGTGGCTCATCACTGAATGATAAAAAGAAAACAGATATTTTTTAGAAGAGGGAAAGCAGGCTGTATCAAGTAGGAGGAGAGATTTTGAGTATATGGGAAAAGAATATCAGAAAGGGTTAAATGACAAGGTAAAATGTGAAGAGATATTTGAAAGAAACAATAACAGTAAGAAAACATTCTGTAAATAGAACAGGAATACAGAGGACATGGGAAAATGCTGCCCCCCTTTGAAGTAGACAAGAGAAAGCTGGTAAAAGCAGAAGCTAAAGTGATAGAGGCAGTTAATGAGCTTCTGAAGATGTGATTTCCACTTTCTCTCCCACAATATACACAGTAATCTGTAATCAATTTAGTACTTTGTAATCGACTTTTAAGAATGACAACCCGGGTGAGTAGGGGAGTTTAAGAATCACCCCAGGGATAAAATACCTCATCTCTTCCAGTTCCTTTCTCCTCTCCAACCGTTCCCTTATTTCTGGTCATTTCTTTCTCTCTGTGGTAAAAGATTCCTTTTCTCTTTTCAGCTTCTATCTTTGTAACATTTGTGCACCCTTGTTGTCTTCCTTTCTAAGTAACATATGTAATTAAACTCAATTTCTGAAGTATTTATAAATGCCTATCACAGGCCTATTCTTCAGTCATTCAGAATCATAGGATTTTTGAAAATTAGAAAAACCTACAAGAAGTAGAGCAGCTCATCTGATTCTGTGCCTCTTGAAGACTTAAACTTAATCTCTCTGTTCTCTCCTTCCTTCTTCTCCCGCCAGCCAGGACTGGTGTTGATGGGACAGCAGATCCCAAATTCTACAACATTTTCAGTTTAGGCCTCCAATTTAGCAATTGGGTTGTTACATTTCCTGTTTTTATTTTGCCTTAAAAGTATCTTTTCTCAGTGTTTTGTACTGATTTTATTTTCTTACCTACACGTTCAATGCCCTAGCCATGCAAATTATCATCCAAATAACATTTCTATTTAAACTATGGAGTGAAAAGAATCTGGGATAAACATTTAAATGCAGTATACAAAGAAAAACTGGGTGGACAATATATTGCACTGTTACACAATTTCATTTACATATATTTACTATGTAATTTGAAATGTCACCTCGTATAGTAAAAAAGGAAAAGTCCATTTCTGGAGCATGTATAGCTCTGTGTTCCTAACACTCACTCATGCCAGAATCTGTTCATGCTGGTGTATTAGATTTCAGAGAGGCGATAACTAATAAAAGCAAATATCTTCCAGGCAGAATTAATCCCCTCCTTTTTGAGCTCCCACAACACTGGGAAATACTTCTGCTGGCCATGTTTGAATTATTATTATTATTATTAATTGTTTAAATGGCTTGCCTCCTCCATTAGCCTATACTCAGATGAAAAGACAAAAACTCTCTGTTATTTAGATGGCTAGGTTTTCAGTTTGTGTCTGAATTGGAAAATATTTGTTTGAAAGATTTTTGTTTGGTTTATTTAAAAATATGTTTATATGTATAGAATTGCCTAGGAAAATAATCTTATGCCTCACTATTTTTAACCTATAAGTAAACTTACACCTGTGCTGAATAATAACTGAACAAGGGTTAGTTGAATAAATATTAATATATATGTTAGACTGCCTATGTTAGCATCTTGAATGCTTTGCCAAATCATTTATCACTTGTCTTTGTATCTGTACAATGCAGATAATAATTGCGCCTACCTCATGGCGTTAAAATAAGAAAATGCATTAAGATGCTTTATAAAATGCTGAGCACATAGTAGATGTTCAGTAAGGCGAACTTAATAGAACGGTTGATTTGTAATCAGAAAACAGAAAAGTAAGAATTGTAGATATTAAGACAAGTTTTGCTTTAGTTTTGGAAGAAGTTCCATATTTCTTTGCATTTTAGCACTCTGCAAACATATCCTGAGACAATCTAAGCTGAAATGTTAGTGCCATTTGAGGGTTCTTTCCTAATTTAACTGTATATTGAACAAGATATTAGTAAAGAATATTATCATTACCTATCTCATGCCTCTCACCTCCTAGATCCCTGAGCACTGACTAAATAGGAATAAATTACAGAGAGCCTTTTAAAAAGACACACATGTGTACGTGCACACACACACACACACACACACACACACATGCACACACAATATAACAATCACAAAAAGTAGATTCTTGACCCAAATGGCATTTATTTTTATTTAAAGGGAGGTAAAGCAGCACTTTATGAGAATTTTACTAGGGAAGTCAGGATGATTGGCTTCTTATTTACATCTCAGCTCAAGGAGAGCTTTCCCTGACCATCCTAGAATGGTTACCCAATGCCTGCCTCTCAGTCCTCTGTCAATATTCTTTTAACATTGTCAGTATCTGAAATTAACAATTTATTTCTTATTTTGTTTCTTATGTATTTCCCTCTTTCCACTAGAATATAAGTTTTGGGGCCTCATTTTTTCATTATTTGTTGAATGAATTAATGAATGAATGTCTGCATACATTTGCTTCTGCAGTTTTTTTCTGGCCCCTGGGCTTTCCATTAGAATTTTCTTTAAAATATAGGAAATGGATATATCTGAACTTCATCAGAGATGGAGCAATTAGTTTCCACTGCTGCTTTATGGTGTAAGCCCCCACAATCTCTCCCTACTCTGAGTTATTTACTCATTAAGTTAACAGTTAACCCAAGTGAAGTTTATGTAAGTACAATCTGGAAAGACACTTCCTAGTTCAAGTAGAATTTGTTTTTTCCCTGCCAAAAGACATGTTCTCTAAAGAAACACAACTGTGTGACACCCTTTGAAAGATGAAAAGAGAAGAGAGACTTACAAGTACCCCCATTCCTATTTCAGATAGAGAGGTGGGAAATCGAAGCAGGATATTTCTTTCAAGAGAACATGATTTATCAGGTCGAAGTTCAAATTGTTTTCAAAGGAAAACATATATTTTTCACTAAGGCAAATTATTATTCGCCCTGTCATGGTGAGGCCTGTAAATCTAGGAAGAGTAATTACAAAAAGAATAATCACTAGCTGTTGTCCATTTGGAGGGAGGTTACAAGATAAAGAAACAAATGCTCTTGAATAGACTGTGGGCTTCTTAAGGGTAGGAGCTGCACATTGTGCTTCTGGGGCACCCCATAAGTGGCTAGCCAAGTGTGTTGTAACATTAGGTGGTGTTAAATATTTACTAAATTACCAACACATAAGCATAATGGATTGAGCTGGATTTCAATGTAAGGAAAACTTTGCTATTCAAGTTAACCATTGGGTTCCTGAGAGAGTCCAGAAATTTTTTCTCCAAATTCCTTTTAAAAAGAGAATAAATTCTATTTAATCTTATAACATTTTTCTGTTTTTTGCAAGAAGAACTAAATGAACTTTCTCTGTCTCTATAAAGTGTGACCTCCCTCACATTAACCATATTTAACACGAACAGGTATTAATCGAGTTAGTCTTTAACAATGAACGGGCAATCTTCCCCCCATTCACTGAAGTTCAAAAACTTTAGTGATTTTTAAGGAAAAGTCACTGAATTCTCAAACCATAAGTGACCAGAAAGTGGTATGTGTGGTTCAAACTCTGGTAGACCTTGTTTGGAGAGATAGAGTTGAGAGGTCAGATGACTCTTTTCTAGTAGCAGGACTTCACACCCTTGGCAATGGGGTTGGAGGGTTTCAGAATTGAAGTGGAGTTTGCATTGAAAAGTCTGTAGACAAGATCCACAGAATACTTCTCCCTAAATTAGTAACTGTCCAAAGAGGAAATTTTCTAAAGCAGAAGAGGGACAGAGGGAAAGGGGCAACGTCTCAAAACGACAGAGAATTTTAAAATAAATAGTCAGTAAAAGTACCAGGAATATGTGACAACCACCTTTTAAGATGCTTATTTTCTGAGTGTCACTTTGATGAACTGATTTCATTTTAAAGCTTATTTGTAAATATAAGCTATTCTACTTTAAGAATAGCTTATTCTAACCAAGTGTCTTAAGGTATTTTTGTGATCCACAGAAAGGAATACATTTTACTTTGCAATATAATATACACACACACATACACACACACACACAGAGAGAGAGAGAGAGAGAGAGAGAGAAGACAAGTTTCACAAAACCACTCTTGTGCTTTCAAATGCAATGAACTCTGATATTTTCAATCCCATTCCACTTCATTTTTTAAATGTTGCTTATGTGCCCACTAAATTGACTTCAAGACCCAGTAATGGGTCTCACAACATTTTCAAAACAATGCCAATTCCTCTTATCAGACCATCCCCATGTTAACATTCACCCTCCAAAAACTTACCACACTGTGTCCATGTAGAAAATATTGTGATCATATTAGGAAAGCAGTAGAGTTAAGTTTCTGTAAAATCCAAGTGTTTCCAACAGGTACATAACCCCTTTGGTGTTCAATAAATATCTGTTACTGGCAAAGTCAGTTTAATCTTCTGAGGGGACCACAGAGCTTCATCGCTGATCTTGTTTCTGCTCTGTCGCCTTCCCTGAAATATTCTGCCTACAGAGAACTCTCATTGTTTCCCCCAATATTGTGTCTAACACAGTTCATGCTTTAATCAGCCAAGGTTGCTTATGCTTAGACCACACACAGTTTAAAGTTTTATAATATACCCATGCCAGTTTTTCTCAATAATGTTTAGACCTTGTTTTGTTTACATCATGGTTAAGGGTTGCATCCCACATATGTTCATTAGATTTATGGAATTAAGCCCATCCTGCTCTCAGAAAACTGGTTGTCAGTATCAGGTAGGCTGCCCTAGGATTTAACCTCCAGCAGAAAAATCTCCTTGTACTTGTTCTATCACACAATGCTGAGGGCAGCAACACGTTCTACTCAGCAATAACCTCCCTGAGTCATTGTTATTTCAGTGACTTGGGCTACAACCATGAGAAATTCTCAATGTTTGGCCTCCAGCAGTTGACCATAGAAGACTCTCAAACAACTTTAATATTTCTCTACTGTTTGCACCAAAAGAAGGTAATGAATGGTCCAAAAGAGAGTTCTTAAAAGAGGTCATGGTCAAGTGTTGGCTGGTCAAGAGCAGGTGGAAAGGAAGGAGCTACTGAACCCAAGACAGATAGATAGCATGGAGTGAAGATTTGTATATAAATTTTGAATTCAGAGGATTTCTTATGCAGGCTTTGTTTATGCTACTGTGTGTGTGTGTGTTTGTGTGCGTGTGTGTGTGTGTGTGTGTGTTCCTTTCAAAACCTCCTTCTCTCTCAGTTGCCCAGCCTCCTTTCCTAGTCACATTTCCTACTGCTAACAACATCATTCCCACTTAGATCCTGGGAATGAAGGGGCTGTACAATCTTCCTATGCAGCAAGGTGGTGCCTTAGGGTTTGAATGCACAGTGAGTCACACACAGCCCTCTGGGTCACCAGACTGGAGATGGCAGGGAAGCCAGGAGCTTATGGAAGAGGGAGCCTGGAAAAACAAAATCCCTGGAAGGTTGGGTGAGAGAGCTGATCTGACCCTGGAGTCTGTCCTCTATTGGGTCTCCTGAAAGCCTCAACCACACAAATTGGGGGTCCCTGTTGTCTCTCTGGGGCAGGTCATGAGGATTCAAAATAAAACAGGAGCATGCAAAATCACATAGGCACAGCTTTTGCTTACAGTCACTGATCTTTCCATGGAAGAGCTCCAGGGATGGTTGGGTGAGGGCTGCGGCCCCATTCACAGGACACCTCTTGCTCTGTCACCTGGTGCTGCCCCGTGTGCTTTTGAGTACCTAAGACCACCACGGAAAGTGTGCTGTTGCCGTCTGGCTCTCTTCCCCTCTTATTACATTTTTGTTATTATTTCTTTTGCCAAGGAGACAGTGTTTAGTAACCTCGACGGTGCACAGCCACCTTGTGGTCCCGGGACGCACCAGATGCTGCTTTTTTAGTTCAACACCGCCTAAACAGAGTTGGGAAGAAAAAGTGTTGGCTCCTGCCTTGCTCCACCCAGTTGTGGGCTAAAAGCGGTTGAGTGTGACCCATCCTTAGAATCAACTTGCCTGCCTCCCAGGGCGCACCCGCCAGCGTCCGCTGCACCCTGCCTGGAATTGGATTGTCCCGGACTCCTGCTGACATCGAGGGCTTTTGAGGAGAAAGAAGAGAAGTCGCAGTGTCCGACACCAAGTCAGGCACCCCAGATCCCTGTCTTCCCTCCCCGTTCTCTCTGTTTTCATTCACCCTAAAACACTGTGCCCATCAGCAGTCCCCTACATGAGGCACTCTTTCTCCAAATCCAACTTGTGCCCCCAATCTACAGCCGCCCAACTCCAGACCCTCTCCCAGGGCTTGCCTGATCCCCAAGGTATCTCTTCTCATCTCCTGCTTCTCAGTGCTTTTTTTTTTTTTTTTTTTTTTTTTTTTTTTTTTTTTTGCTTTTGGCACCCCAGCTCTTATCCAGCTGTCTTCCCACGCCCTCACCCTACTTTTACTCCCTAGCCCACTACCGACCCTCCCTCCACAGGTTCCCTGGTGCTGTCCCCGGAGTGGCGGCTGAAGATGCCAGGGTCGCACTGTCTCTGGGGTAAGGTTCTTTTGGAAACTCACCTCCCTCCGGAATTTGCATCCTCCGGGGAGGGGACAGGGCTCCCAGAAAGCTGTCTCCAGGGACAGGTTACAAATCTCCCAACCCAGACTGTCGAACCCTTCTCCCTCCCTACTCAGAGTCTAACAGGGTCCCTCGCCTGCTTCCTATGTTTACGGGCGGCGCTTAGTCTCCCAGACTCGCAGGATAAGCCCCAGCCCCGGCTGGAGCTAGACAGCAGCAGCGAGCGCAGCCCCACTCATGGGCCGGGGGGAGGAGGGCTGGCGCTAGGCGCTGGGAGCTCACCAGCTCGCCCCTCCCTCTCCTGGGACAGGAGGGGCTGACTGGGGTGGCACGGTCGGGAGAGGGGGCTGGCTCTCACCAATTCCGCTGCCACCTCGTCTGCCGCTCCTTGGGAGGCGGGCGGGGGTGGGGCGGGAGCGCGGGCAAGGATTGAGATTCTTAAGTCAGAAGTTTGCGCACAGCTTCACAGCTGGGCGAGCACTGGAAGGCTCCGGGAAGGTGAGCCTCCCGGACTTTGGGGAGGTAGAAAGCAAGCCTGGAGAAAGAGCAGTTGTCTTTTAGTTGATAATACAACCTGTACTTGGGTCTGAACCACCTAAGACAGAATTAAAGTGTCAGAAAAATCAGGAGGGAGCAGAGGGAAGGACTGAAGACTAACGCAGTTTGCTCTCACGTCCAACTAGGAAAGCCAGCCCCCCAGCGTCTGGGTGGGCTGCGCCTCGGCCGGAGGACCTTCCGGGGTTGGAGAGGTGCGCACATCCACGCCTCACCCTGCAGCTGACATCTGCCCAGGAGATGGGCGCTGAAGCTTGAGTTCCTGAGTCCCTGGAGCCACCACCTGCGAACACCCTTCGCTTCTACTGAGCTGTGCCCAGCCGCCCAGTGGCAGAATTCCAGGTAAAGAGGGTCTGGAAATGAGCGGGACCTAACAATTTGGGACTTAAACATCCAAGGGATGTTTAACAGTGCAGGTGCGATAGGCACCTTGCTTTTTGATTACAGAACTGTGGCTTGATTGTGGTACTTGAGGTTCTCCTGTACGGTCAGCTAGGTCTTAGATGCTTTACTTTACCCTTGTTAAAGAAAAATGAAAAATAGGTGTCCTGGGAAGAGCAAAAAACTTATGGTTTTGTATTGAAGAATAGTTTGATTTCTTGTGACTTTTACTGTGTTGTTTATATCAATCTTTCCTCAAAAGTTTCATTCTCCAACTTATTGGGTAGGAAAATTACGGGGCTTAAAGTTGTGAATTTTTTTCAAAGGGTGTTTATTAACTGACAAACAGATAATATCGGCATCTATAAGATGTGTCATGGTCGTTCTGGATATTGGAAATTAGCACAGTAGTGAATGGAGTTGCTTGTTAAGTCATGTTTTACGGAGAATTATTGTCCAACAATCATTTATGCATAACAGCCATTATTCACACCTATTAGGAAAATATGTTGTGTGCATAGTTTTCAAAAGAGTACTCTTTTTCATGATGCTCTTCCCAAGCCTGGATGAAAGACATCAAGAAAAGCTGTAATAAATTAATTCCTTTTCTCAAAACATTCATTTTCCTTGAGGTCCAAGGAAATCCAATCAAAGTCAAAAATCAACAATACAGTTGAGATTAGTAAACTATCATACCGGCTTTATTTAGCAAATCTACCTAAGAAAAGTTTTATATGAAAGCTTTAACCTAATATTATGTGATATATGCAAGAAGAGAAGGCAAGGTTCCACTTGCTGATCTTCTGGAGACCCTGACCATTTCCTGGCTGTGGTTAACTGGAACCAAATTACCTATGTAAGGCTATTTGTTGAAATTATTGGGTGATTGAAAGTAAAATTTTCAAAATAAATCAAAGTTTTACAATGTAGTTCTTAAAGCTAATCTTTATATTACAGAGTGTCTGACTTTGAGTCTGTCTTAAATGATCATAGAAAGCAAATATTTTATGTATTTGGGCCAGTTGGCTTACCATTAAGGACGAAGTAGGAATGCTTTTAGTGTTATGGAATTTATAAAGTGTAATTTCTAATAGCATATTGCTAGCCTATGGGTTCAGTAGTAAAAGAACTCACCTTTAAAAGTTGAAATTGCTGGTTTATACACTAGTATTTTGAGAGAAACTAAGATGATTAGACTTATAAAACCTTTTAAGTTGATATTCTCAGTGTATACTAATTTCTACTCAATATTTTAACACAGCTCAAAACATCCATCAGCCAGGGTGTGTTCTGGTTCAATGCCTCTAATCTATAGTTAATTTTATAAACTATAGCCCAAGAATAATATCTGGTCATATTATCAGATGTTCTAAGTTTATTCATTGACATCGACATAGTAAGTAAACAAGAAATCTTCATTATAACTAGTTTTTAAGAACACACAATCTTGGAGTTGTGTGGTTTCATGATTCTCAAAGTTAAAAAGAAATAAGTGACATAAATACAGCTTCTGTTTCTCATTTTGAAACTAGAGGTAATGATTGATGGTGGATGGATAACATTTGCTCTGAACAGTTGAAGAATGGGAGCTATTAGTTTAGTTGTGCCATGGCAATTCTGTTCTTGATGAACCTCTCAGACTCTATCAATGTTAACATGAACGAAAATATTATCTACTGTTGGTTTTTATTAGAGTCCAAGTGAAATGGAAATAGGAGACTAGTAATGTTTTCAATCATAATCTAAACCACTGTTCCTAACTCGGGCTGCAAATCAGAGTTAATAGGAGAACTTTCCAAAAATACAGATGCCCGACCTTACCCCAATTTCATTAAATCAGAATATCTGTAGCCTGGGGTCTACAATTTGATGTATTTCTTTAGATGATTGTAATATGCAACTAGGATTGAGAGCCACCGACCGAGAGGGTTTCCATCAGACCTGGTAGAGCCCATTGAGGTTGGAGGATCTTGGTAAAAAAAAAAAAAATGCTGTTTGTTATATTGCTGGTCAAATAGTTTTCTCTTTTAAAAAATATATATGTATAAACAGACATATATATGTATAGCTTGATCTTACAATTAGAAGAAAAATATTTTAATATTTGATGTTAGATATTCAGACCATAACAGCTTTTTGGAAAACTTTATTTTTTTTCCAGAAAACAAGTTATTGAGTTTGAAGCTGATCTGCCCATCCAGAAAATGCTTTAGTAAATGAACTCTAGCTTTAAGAGATGTTGAAAATAATACTTGATGAAACATACAATTTCATCTCCTTTTGCTTAAGACCTGTATAATGTGTAAGGTACAAATATGTACCCTTTCAAAAGGGGAGAAAGAGGAAAATAGCATCATTCCTCTTGGCACACTAACTACTATATACCGGGTGCCAATGATAATCTAGTACTTTTACAAAAATTATTTTTAAGCTCACAGTAGCCTTGTGAGGTACAAGCTATTATTATGATTTTCATATGAGAAAATTGAGGACCCACTAGGTTAATGAATTTGCTCAAAGCCACGAACCAAATAAATTAATATATTTGAACCCAGGTATTTTTAAGTTCAATGATGGAATAGATTATATATTTATACACATATTTGTATTTTTTACAACTTAGCAGCATCTATCTAGAGATTTAATATAAGAGTACAAATTCTGGCACAGTTCTGCTTAGGTTTGACTTCTGGCTCCATAACTTTCTATTTGTGTGATTTGAGCACATAATATAACCTCTCCATGCCTTAATGTCCTTTGTAGATTAAGAATTAAATGAGTTAACATTTGTAAAGCATTTGGGTAGGTACTTGGTGCATGGTAAGTTCTATGTAAGTGTTATATTTTTTAAAATGTCATTCATTCAAAACATTTTGATTGTTATATGCCAAGCATTGCACTAAGCCTGAAGATCCATAAACAAATAAGTCATAATCCTATCCTCAAGGATGCCGTGTCTGGTAGAGAATCACCGGTATATAAGTAATCATCCCATTCAGGTATGGATCTTTTACTTAACTAAAAGCATGATTTCTGTGACAACTATGTGTTTTTCAATGTGAATGTGATCTTCTAGAACTTCATATGAGTATTACAAAACCGATAAGATTTTGTTTTCATAATGATACTAATTTGTTTCCAATTTTAGTATCAAAACACAGAAAGTCATATTAACATATGCTCTGGCTTCCCTTATACATTTAGAAAACCAGCAATATGGAGAAATTTGAGATCTTTAAAATTTTATATTAAAAGCAAATCATGAGAATAGAACATTGGAGAAGAATCAGTAGAAACATGTCATCAGTATCTGTTCCTCAATACCTCTAATTGTAATTTTCTTAAATTGGCTTTTCAAAAACAGTGTTGTCTGATTAGAATGTAGTTTTGTTTTTGTTTTTAAGAAAAACATAGTTTCAGGGAAGAAAGAGTGGATCACAGAATACAGGAAAAGGTCCCTAATACAAGTTGGCAAGGCAACATATACCTCATCAGAGCTGGCAGCATTTCCTAGCCTATTCCAGCAGCCCTGCACAGCTGCCTGGTACCTCCAGGGTACCAATGGATATCTGAGTTATATGATTCTGTCTTTGTTAAAAATTAAAGTCTCTCTTTATTAAAAATAGCATATAAATTGGTATACTTTGTACCAGAATAACACAGATAGTCTAAACCCACGGAGTTATTTCTCAAAGAAATAAATTACCTACTTCAGTGAAATATTTAACTATTCCATTTCATTAAAATTTGTTTAACAATTTCAGTAAAATTTATGCCTTTCCACTCTCCTATCAAGTCTCGGGCTACTTCCAGTTTTTCCCATGGATGCTACATTTTTCTTCCTCTAAGCATCACTGCCATGCCTCTAGTTTAAGTTTTTAATACCATTAATAAAATACTTATTCTCCTAATATTCAGTCACATTAAGTTTCTTTGTGCTGAATTCACTGTTACACACATGGTTAGACTTGTTTTCTAATCTCTAGTTTTGTCCCCTTCTGTTCATCATTATTCAGTGATTGTCCAAGGACTGCAAGACTTAGAACTTCTTTTCGGCCCAGCAGTTGTTTCATGACATAATCCTAGTTTAGTTTTCATATCCAAGTGAGGTAGAAAACCTCAACAGCTCCCTAATTTTAGTTCTGAAGCAGTAGTGACACAAGAAAAATTGACTGTTGATTTGGAGTCCATTCACTTTCAACCCTGTGCCCTTGCCTATCAACCTCAGTCTGTGTTCTCCTGCCTCAAAATTGGGGTGTGTGTGTGTGTGTGTGTGTGTGTGTGTGTGTGTGTGTGTGTGTGTGTGTGTGTTTGTGTCCCTTTACATCAATGGTTCCATTGCAGAGCTGCTCTTCTTTGGTTCTCATGTCTCCCTGCAACTCTGATCTCACTCCCTGCCCTTTGTCTAATGGCTTGGAATTCAACATTTCAAATCTTACCTTCCTCCTTCTTTAAAATGTATTAATCATTCTCCCATAACACATATAACAAATTTCCACCCTAATAGCTTTGCTTATATTTTAAAACTCAATAAATATTTACTAAATGCCTATTATGTCCTAGTCAGGGGATATTGTGACAGATTACAGATCCTGGTTTCATAGGGACTGGAAAAAAACAGACAAACCAACAAACATTATGCAGCCCTGTGGTATGTATTCCAATAGAGAAATGCCGTGAGTGTGCCTAACCAGACACCTAACCCGGGCATCAGAAAAATTTTCTAGGGAGGTTACCTAAAAGGGACATGATTCAGCATTGAAATGACAGAACAGAAGCTAAAGAGGGGAAGAAATGAAGTGTTATTGGGAGGACACCAGACTGTGGCTTGAAACAACATAGTGACTTGGGGAAACCACAGGTGTTTTGGTTGCCCCAGCGGACTCTACAGAACACAGATCATACACAAAGAGGCTTGCATGCCTAACACACTTAAGGGTTTACATTTCATTGGAAGATAGTGGGGGTCCTTGAAGAAGTTAATATAGGTTACTGAAATCATCCAATTTGCCATTCTGGTAGGTCACTCTGGTGGAAAATTAGAGGCATATTAGATTGAAAAAGGGATGAACACAGATTAACCAGACACCCAAGGTCTTGCTGCAGTGACAGAGGGAAAAATCAATTAGGGCCACCTTGTTGAAGATAGAAAAGGAAAAAAAAAATAGAAATTACTTTAAAGGTAGATTTTGTAGGATTTGGTGAAAGATAGAAATTAGAGGTGGGATGAAAGAGAAAAATTATATGATGAATTCCAGTATGAGCTTTGCTCATATTTAAAACTCAGTAACTATTCACTAAATGCATATGGGGCTTCCTTAACTTACATGCTGCTTCTCTTTCACAGATAAAAAAAAAAAGAGATATGATGTCATTCACCAAGTCTGGACAAGGAATATTTTGGAGAGGGAAGATAAATCGTTGAATTTGGAGGAAAAAAAATGATGTATTTGGCTCATCCACGTGACAATGTTAAGTAGAAGTAGATGTAGAAATTAGTGCCTCAATAGAGAATTTGGTACTAGAAATATAAATTTAAGAGACATAGTGACTCTATTTCAGCTAACAGCATAGGAATAAAGCATATTATCTCTGGAGAAGTAAAAAAAGGAAATAAAGAAAGAAAACATAGAGGAAAAAATTAAAGGTAGAAAATTAAAAGAAAACATGTTAGAATCCTGGAAAACACCAATATTAAAAAAAAATGAAAACAATCCTGAAAAAAAAAAAGACAGGAAACAGAAAAAGAGAGAGAGAGAGAGAGAGAATGAATGAATGAATGAATGAATGCATAAATGCATGAATGAATGAAGGTAATTTTATGGAAGCCAGGGAGGAGAAAGTGAGCATTCATGTGGGATGTTACCAGTACATCAAGTGGGATAAGGATTGAGAGCTTGCAGTTGGATTTAACTGAGAGCAATTTCAACTGTGAGTTGGGTGTGAGTTGAGAAATAAATGTGAAGTGAGGAAACGGAGACACTGATTGTACACAATAATTTCAGTTTGAAATGCCTGCCTTACTTTATTTTCCCTTTTTGAAATGTTGCAGTCTCCTAAAGCTTAACTTACATGCTGCTTCCTTCTTTTAGCCTTTCCTGGACAGCATTTATTCCCCCAAACCAAGATGTCATATCATGTCATGATTGATATCTCTTTTCTTAGAGTTTTCAGAGGTCCCGTGCATGTGAGCTGTGTGTTTGTGTATATGAATATATATGTATATATTAAATATCCATGTAGTCTGCAAAGTATTCTTCTTTGTTGCTATGTATTCATTGAAATATTTTTCCTATTCTCTTTATTATAACAGTTTATTGGGGGAAAAATGAGTTTATAAGCCCCTGCCCTCAAGAATAATGATCTGGAAATTTCAGGATTTCTGCACATACCAAACATTTCCCAGACTGTTTGTGGACTCAAAAGTTGCAGAGATAAATTTTGCAGGCCAAATATAGCAATTTTTGAATTACAAATCATGCCATTTTGTACTTGTGCAATGGTGGGTTAATCTCCCTTTTGAATTATAGATAGCTACTTGCTAATTTTTCTTATTTCTCTACCAGATTACAAAGGATAAAGTCATCACTTATCCCTTTGTCCCAGCACATCCAGGAGACTCTCTCTTCTCTTAGAGAGATGAATTAAAACTTCCCTAAATGTGGCAATAAATATAGTGGGTTGTTTTCCTCTGCAATGATTCTTGCCACATTGAGGCTTAAAGTTTTCTTTGTTAAGGTATCAACTAGCTGTTTCCCAGGAGCTTTCAGCTAATTATCTGTAGTACTTCCTCCAAACCAATAATTCATTCATACTCTTAAGATCCATTCTTCTATTTCAGGTTTGAGTTGGTTTTCTTTAGTGAGCATTTAAAACATAGCACACATATTCAGAACATAGCATTCAGTTTAATCATGCAGAACTGTTTCCCAACAGCTCCTTGCCCTCTTAATCACAAAGTCATACCTCTACTTCTCTGCCTCTTGCACTAGGCTACTTAGGTGGTATTTATACCTCTTATAGGCAAGGAAAAAAAAAACATTTTACCTTCTCTTCTTCCCAATGCAGACCCAAGCCCTGAAAGCAAATAATCCTAAATTGAGTAGCCAATTTTCCACAAGTTAATATCTCCTAGACTTTCTAAGTATAACTAAAAATAGTAACAAAACAGCTACTATTCATTGAACCCTTACTGTGCACAGGATGCAATGATACTCAATGACTTCTCATGGCAATCATATGGTATATTATCAAGCCCATTCCGCAGGTGAGAAAACAGGGGCAGAACACTTACAGGGACCCAGCAAGGTTTATGTATCTCTGAGTGGCAGAGCTGGAACTCAAACCTAAGTTTGCCTAAAACCAAAAGATTATGCTCTCTCTGCTACTGTCCTCAAATGGAATTTTGATGGTGACTTAGACATCTTTTTACTTTAATATAATTTGGAATATTAATTGTCTTAGATGATCAGAGCCTGTAAGTAGCAGGTAGAATTAGGAGCCCATCTCAGTGGATATTTCAGCCAGTCTCAGAGGCTTTAAGCTCAGCTCTCCAACCCAATCAGGCCACTGAAACTGTGACTATACCTACAACCAAATTCCGGCCTGTTGGTATAATCTGTAATAGTTCAGGCTCACACTCCATATTAAGTGAACATTCCAGATAGCTAAGTATACAAATAAAACATTACTGCACACAAAAAAATTGAAATGTGACACAGTTCTTCTAGGATTTTCTAGGTTTTTATTGTTTTAGATTTGTCCCAAATCTGTCTATTAAGTAGGCAGATATCAAATAAATTTAATTGCAAATACATTTTAATTTGATGTCAGCTATTAATAAATATGAAACTGTACTTATTGTATTATAGAAAAATTTCTTTTTTGATAATAATAATTTTTTTAAAAAAAGCTTTGCCTTTTGAGATATCCTCTCTAGTGAGGTGTTCATAAAGTCAATGCAGGCAACAAGGGAAAAGGAAAGAAAAATTGTATTGCTGCCAAATTTAAATTTTAAATTGATTTGATTCATCCACTAATTATCCCAACTTCCAGCATAATTATTTGTTTCTAACCTTAAGTCTCACAGATAGAATTCTTTCAAGTATGAGAATGTATCATAGAAAACATTGGTGCTTATGGACATTGGAATAGAATCTCCTTTTGGCTAAGATTCACAGAAGTTCATGGCACAGAGCACACAGCAATGGAAATTGATTTTGCACCATCTTCCCTGGGCCCGATACAGGACTGAAAGGTCAGGATGATATTAGACTACTTTTTTATTACTGTACTTACATCACATAGACTATAAAGGTGGTACTTAGGCAAAATCCCAGAAAAGTGGTGAATGATCCTTGCTTGAGGGTCAATTTAGAAAAAAATAAGAATTTACTGGTTAGCTTCTTTTCCCATTCAAAATGAAAACAACTGTATCGCTGAGGAAAATATATATTCTTCAAATTAGATGTGTTGTTTTAGTGAATAGCAGGTCAATGAGAAACTTAGCATTTCTTCTCAGCTACTAAAATATTAATATCTGGGCATATTTGGAAAGCAGCAATGTGGAATCCACAAATATCAAAACTGGAAGTTATGGTCTACATTTTAATTTGTTAAAGAGGTATTTCTAGTACTTGAAGTAATGCCATACATCTTCTTGATAACTAATATTTTACCCTTATTATTGTTCAGTGCTTTCATTAAAGAGGAGATCATGGCAGAGATGACATATTTTTTAACCAGGAGGTGATAGTTCTGCCATAAGAACTCCAGCCTTCTGACTCCACATCCAGTGTTCTCCCTAAAGGACCTGCAAAGTTGCAGGGAGCCATAAGCAGAAAAATATGTCCATCAATATACTTATAGATGACCTCAAAGACAATTAAACACATGAATAAGATTGGCCCTGGATTACACTGCATAAGAGGCAGAACTTATCTCTCATGTCCCCTCCCCTTCTCCTAGTTTGTCCTGTACCTACCATTCATATAGTATTCTCATTTATTCCAGAAGTCAGCTTTCCTAAAGAAAAGCCTCATTGCTTGAGTCTTTCCACAATCTCTCTCTCAACCCGCTTTGTCCCCACTCCAAAATTAATTACTTTTATTTTACTCTCTTCCTACAACCCCTGCTTTCTGCAAGGTTACGACATAGTGAAGTAAACACTGACTCCTTTCAGAAAAAAAAAAAATGCAGCCCGGCACAGTGGCTCACGCCTATAATCCCAGCACTTTGAGAGGCTCAGGTGGGTGGATCACCTGAGATCAGGAGTTTGAGACCAGCCTGGCAAACGTAGTGAAACCCCCTCTCTACTAAAAATACAAAAAATTATCTGGGCGTGGTGGTGGGTACCTGGAATCCCAGATTCTAGGGAGGCTAAGGCAAGATAATTGCTTGAAACCAGTAGGCAGAGGTTGCAGTGAGCCGAGATCACACCATTTCACTCCAGCCTGGTCAACAAGAGCAAAAGTACATCTCAAAAAAAAAAAAAAGTGTATTATCAATGTTAATGATGCATTCTATGATCAAATAAGTTTAGATATTTATTCCCAAACGTGAAGAAGCTTTATAATAAACTTAAGCATGTTAAAAGCTTAATATTCACTGCCTCTAAGGCAGCCAAACCACTGTCATGTCACCTGGACCACTCCAACAGCCTTCCATCTGACCTGCTCACCAGCACTTGTGCCCCTCTCCACACATTCACCACTTAGCACCCAAAGTACTCTCTTTCTGGTAGATTCTCAGAAGTTAAATGATAGTGTTGGGACTGATTGGAATATAATCTAAACAGAGGCAAGTGTAAAACTTTGATCAATCCTTGATTCCCCAAAACGTGTAACTTCTGCTTTCTAAAAAAAGTAAGTTGTGAAAACTTTTGAGAAAACTTGGATATGAAATAGACATTGAAATATTTCAATATTCAATAATAATAATAGCTAACACTTAGTACTTACTATGAGTCAGTAATTTTCTATGCCTTCTATAGATTTTAATGTATTTAAATTTCACAGCCATCTTCTGAGGTAGGTACTATTGCATTCTTTACTCATAAAGAAACTGAAGAACAGAGAGGTAGCTAACCTACTGAAGAACACACAGCTAATATGATGGATTTGAAAATGAACTAAGGAAGTCTGGCTCCAATGTGTAAGTAGATCAGAAAAGGAAAGTGTGCTCATTATAAATGTATGACAGCCAAAGCTCTGTTGTTATGATATAAAATATCTTTCAGTTTTGCATTTTGTGTGCCTTTGAGCAGCAAATCCACAGACAGAAAACCAAGAGAATTAAATAGTGATTTTTCTTACTAATTCTAAATATTAACCTCTACAGCTGTCATGGAATATACTCAGGCTTATAGTATTCCACTCTGTCTTGTGGTTTACACAAAAGGGAAATTATGCTTTGCCAAGTTGATATCTCATTCATAAAAATTAGGGTAAAATGCAAAAACCTAATCTGCTTTATTATTTTAAATGTGCAATTTCTACTGACAAAATGCAAAATACAACTCTTAGCAAAACATGGCTTTAAATAGAATTTCAAAACTATACGTTGATTACTTACATGAAAATTAGTCAGAAACCCATGGTATGTGTGGTTTTAATGATATGGAGAGAAGAAGAGTCGTTTAAAAATGGCAAGTAAAAATACCCTGAATTTTAATTAGGCTAAAAATAGTCAAGTTTCCTATTCACTCACTTGGAAATGATAAACTTTCCAAGATCTATTTTAGAGCATGGTGACTCTTTTCCATGTGTTCTAAGTGGTTCATTTCCCTATATGATGACTACCTTGGCACTCCGTGTACTTGTGCAACAGGAGAGATCTGTTCTGATACTCAAAGGAAACTGTGTGTGTACTTCCATGTTTAGGCTACACAGCCTTTTGCAAGTGACTTTTATTTACTATCTCTGATATTTTTAAATCTATTTACTATATTTGAGGTTATTGTCTTATCTCATTTAATTTTAGCTCTTTTATTTACTGTTTTTAAATTTTTCATACGTTCTATATTTGAACATGCTTTAGTCTAAAGCTTTTTTCCTTTCAGTGCTCCAGCTCATTTTAACAATAAAAGAAAGAATATGTATCTCAAATCTTAACTGCTTACATTAGATTATCCAATTTCCCCATGAATTAGAAAATTGTTATGATATCCTTTATTGAAGAGCCAAGATTAGAGTAATACAGGCTGATTTTATCTCTTTGTTTTATTCTATCACTGTCCAGAATTTTCTAGCTGGCCAGATTTTGCCCACATTAAATGAAGGAAAGGGTTGGGTTCTAGATATGACCACGATGATGACTAGTGGGCAATAGATGTGAGAGATAAATGCACCATGAGTGACTCCTTGAATTGTCCAGGACACCTGAAAATATAAACTTATGCAGAAGAGAAAGAAAGTATATCTAGTCTCACCATCACTTATATCCAAGCTGGAAGTGTTTTTTAAATTAAGCTGGAGGTGTTTTTTAAATTGTAATGCCTTCATTGTTTTTTCATTCCTCTTTACAACACTTGTAAGTAGAGCTCCAGAATAGATATTGCTCAGTCTTTAAGTGAAAATCATGCATGCATTTTGCTTTTAAGACTATTATCAGGTTTGTTGATCATGCCAAGCTACATATAAACATGTATTACCTCATTTAAGCTCCACCACAACTCTGAAAACTAGGTACTTTTAACTCCATTTTATAGATATGAAGACTGAAAATCAAAGAAACTCAATAAATTATCATAAGAAATAATAAAAATAATAATTACTATTTTATTAATAATAGTGTTAATAAATTAAATTTAAAACTAACATTTATTGAGGGCTTAATATAAAGGTTCTTGGGCTGGGCTCAGTGGCTCACACCTGTAGTCCCAGCACTTTAAGAGACTGAGGGGGGCAGATCACAAGGTCAGGGGATTGAGACCATCCTAGTTAACACTGTGAAACCCCATCTCTACTAAAAAAACAAGAAAATTAGCTGGCCATGTGGTGTAGTCCCAGCTACTCAGGAGGCTGAGGCAGGAGAATCGCTTGAACTCAGGAGGCGGAGGTTGCAGTCAGCCAAGATTGTGTCACTACACTCCAGCCTGATGGACAGAGCGAGACTCCATCTCAAAAAAAAAAAAAGTTATTGGGTGAATAATTCCATTTAATTCTCATAATAATCATTATAAGAATTATATGATTACATATCATATCACATTATCTTTATGAGAATTATATGATTTATTATTATACCCATTTTAACTCCAGGAAATGGTGAGGCCTAGAGACATAGAGATCACATAACCAGAAGCAGACGCAGGATTTAAACCTAAAATACCTAACTACGGAGCTCATGGTCTGAATCACATTCCTGTACTCCTACTAAAGGCAGAGCACACATTCTTACCCAGGGCCTGTTTGCTGAACAGCCTATGATTTTTTAGGGTCTTACATAGCTTTTTATCTAAAACAGTGGTTATCAAATGTGGTCTAATGATCCATGCTGATCCATGACAGGGTTTCAGTGTTTCGCTGTTTGGCAGCAAAATAAAAAAAAAAAATAGAAGATAATGTTAAGAGTTTTTCTTATCACTATGTTCAATTTAAGGAATCATACTTTATTCTGAGATTATATGCTTTCTTTCCTGGATCAAAAATATCCCTTCTTTTTATCTAATGATGGTGATAGTTGATGATAGTTATGCTTTTAAACATTCTTTATTAAAAATTATAAATATCTTAATCCTATGACCCCTGCCTCACATTGGGGATAATAGAGAAGGAATTGTATTTATTTATTTGGAAAATTTTAAAAATCTGGGCTTTTTTGAAAAAGCAAAACTGCTATTAGGGAATGAAGGATGGTGCCCAAAGCAACGTCTGTGTGTCCAAGATTAAGCCTTATGCTAGTCAGTAACACCTTATGTTTCTTAAAGAATTTTCAAGGATGCAGGTTACACTTGAAAGAAAATGATGTTATTAGTGTATAAATATATTTTTATAGAATAGCCTGGTTCATATACAAAACACTTAAGCTTTGGCTGAGTCATATGCACGCAACCTACTATGTGCTTTCACATTCAGCATTTCATTTGATCTGCACCCAACACTCTGTGACACGGTGCTACAGAAAGGAAATACAACATGATATACTTCCTATTAGTATTATTCAGTCTCTCCTAGCCTCAGTTTCCTTTAAGGAAGGAATCGTTTCTATCTTAAAGGATTTTTCCTGGATTTTAAATAATGTAGGAAAAAATTTGATCGTGGTACAAGGCATACAGCAGCCAATAACTGCTAACTATTGTTATCATCCTCATTTTACAGATGAGAACTGGTGAAGTGATAAGTCGGAGCTTGAGCCAAATTCTGTCTGCATCCCCCAAGATTCTTTTGGTTATCCCTCGCCCATAATTTCTATGTGAATCTCAAACCTTCTCTTCACTATCCCACACCACAATTTTAGTAATGGTTAGAAGCTGAGAAGTGCCACTGACTTAAATATGCCTCCACCATTCTGTAGTTATGTGTCTTCAATGTCTTTGTCCAAATGATCACAGCAAATAAACTTTTCTGTAGAAAAATCAAATGAAATTTAAAATGATTTATTGTACATATCAAGCCAATAAAAGTTGCATTAGAACAAATAGAAGTAGAAATTGAAATTGTAAAGATTGCCAGATGATTTGAAAAGTAGGATCCTACAGTGCATAAAGGAGGCAGTGGCTGAAGGTCGCCAGTTTCAGGGGAAGGTATAATTTGAAAGTGGACCAATAATTTTTATATAAAAATTATTGGTCCACTTTCAAATTATACCTATCATTGTATAATAGGTACATACCAGCAGATATATTTTTCAAAATTGTAGATACCAATAGTCAGTGTGCTTGTTTATGTTTATTTTGTTTTTGGTTTAAATTACCTAGAGAGTGACATAATCTCTCTAGGGTAGAGCATTGCTTTAATTGTCAATGGAAGATTAGAAAAAGTGGACATGTCACTGATTCCTTAGTTAAAAGCTTTATTTTCATCATAATCCTAAAGAATAAAAAGTTTATGTCTTTTTAAAGAGAAAGCAGAAGTATGACATAGTTCAGTCCTCAGAGGGAGAAAATGAGGAAGGAAAACAAACTTCTTTTTCTTTCTTTATTTTTCTCTTACTGCAACATACTTTTTAGGGTTCCATCTCTTGATTTGAGCTCATCAGAAATATGGATTTTAAGTAGCTGTTTCTAATATATTCAGAGACAAGTAAATACTGAATATACACTGTGTTGTGAGAATGAGCATCACAAACTTAAAGATTTAAGAGTTATTAAGTTTCACATCTTTCTGTGATTTAGGGTGCAAATTTGCAGCAGAGGGATTGTCACATTATGTCAGCCACCAGACAGAGAAGATAAAGCCCTGATCTCCAAAAAGAAGTTGAGTTATAAGAGACAGGAATTCCAGTGAGAAGTATGAGAGAGTGGCTGGGAGATAATGTTTGATAATCTCTTTTGCTGTCCCCAATTTATGAAAATGGCTTAAAAATATTTATCAAAGACTAAAATATTTCTTCAAAGATTAGTTTTGTTCCATTAAAAGTAATGAGTAGAAATATTTTTTTTTTAATGTTTTAAGTACCTGAGTATCTTGCCAGCAACTTATCACCACTGCTAAAAGCGAGAAGAGGAGAAACACAGCTTTCATCACTGGAACTGCAGGTTTATTTCGGAAAATGGAAATATTTTGGATGAAATAACAGATTGACTAATGACACAAATAAATCATTCTGCTGAGCCACAAAAAAGCAAAGGTCTTGGTACATAATCCAGGAGGGTGTGAAAGGCACTTTTTAATAGGCAAGCTGTAGAAAACCAGATTGGCCTGGTTCTGCTGAACAGAATCATGGATACTGATTTGTTGCATCTTAGTGATTGAGGAGAGGGGTGGAAAAGTTTTGGCTCCTCAGTATCCAGTTAAGCAGGGCTGTCTTTTGGACAGCCTGGTTTGTGTGTGTGAATCCGGGTAAGAAAGAGGTATGGTAGAAGCTTGCCTAACGTGCTTACTAGTTTTTAAAGTTACAATTTGCTGCCAGTCTTACTGTATTTTCTCAAATAAGTTTTCCAACTTCCCTTTTATCCTCATGACATAGAAGTTGATGACAGGGACAAGGATTTTTTTATTTGTCAGACTTTTAAACTTCCCATATCATCCTAACACACTGCTCTCCTTACTGTACTCAAGTGGTGGGCTTTACACTTTAATAAGCAACAAAATCACCTGGAGGGCTTGTCAAAACACAGATTGCTGTCACCACTCCCAGAGCTTCTGATTCAGTCTAAGGTGAGGCCCAAGGATTTGCATTTCTAGTAAGTTCTCAATCATCTTGATGTTGTTGATCAAGCTATCAAGATCAGACTCCCTCCTAGGAATCCCATTTAACATACTCTCTTCCCCATCCTTCCATAATTCAAGGGGTGTTGAGTGAAGCATTTCAGATTCTTTGCTTTATCACTACCTATGTTTCTAATATTTTCTTTTCTTCCAGTATTTCCAGTAATTTCTTTCCAATATTCCAAATTTATATGAGAAAAGAACTGGGTATATAAGAAAAAAAAAGTTTTTTTTTTTCATTTCAGTTAAATGTTCATAAATATAATTTTAAAAGTCTTTATTTAAAAGACTATGAAGAACAGCAAGATATATGAAACCTACATTTTCCCTCTCAGTATCTCTACTGATTCTCTGTGAGATACAGAGAAACAATGCCATTTACTTCAAACGGCATTCTTCTAACTCACTAAAGGTGAAAGTTCCATGAAATATTTTTTCTTTCTGAAACAAATAGCAGAGTAAATAATGTCATTTTAAATTGTATAAATAAATAAACATTATCAAACCATGCTACACAAAGAAATATTCTATCAATATGACTCCTTTGAAAACTACTACTGGAAGAATAATTATATAAGGCACAAGAATTATTTTATTTCTTTCTGAAAATTGGATACAAGGCAGTAGTTAGAAGGGTATTTATATTTTTGTTTTATGTTGTTTTCTGTATTTGTGATTAATTTCAACAATAAGAATTTTTAAGAAACAGCAAAAAAAAAAAATAGGTGTTAATAAAGACAATGAGATTTAAGTTTGTTTATTCAACTTACTTATATTGAGTGCCTAGTCTGAGCTAAGCATTATTTTAGGCAATTATAATATTGACAAGGTGACATTTCCCTGAAAGCCTTTTTTTTTTTTTAATTATATTTTGGGCTCTGGTGTACATGTGCACATCCTGCATCCTGCAGGATTGTTGCATAGGTACATACATGCCATGGTGATTTGCTGTCTTCATCCCCCAGCCTCCCCCGACCCTGTCACCTACATCAGGTATTTCTCCCAGTGTTATCACCGCCCCCTCGTCCCTCCACTCCCCTCCACTCCATCCCCCTACCTAGCCCAGTGAGTGTTGTTCTCTTCCCTGTGCCCAAGTGTTCTCATTGTTCATCACCCACCTATGACAGAAAATATGCAGTGTGTGGTTTTCTGTTCTTGTGTCAGTTTGCTGAGAATGATGGTTTCTAGATTCATCCATGTCTCCACAAAGGACACTAACTTATCGTTTTTTATGGCTGCATAGTATTCCATGGTGTATATGTGCCACATTTTCTTTGTCCAGTATATCACTGATGGGCATTTGGGTTGGTTCTAGGTCTTTGCTATCGTAAACAGTGCCACAAGGAACATATGTGTGCATGTGTCTTTATAATAGCAAGGTAATAAGCAAATAATTAAATATAACTAAAAGATTAAAAGGAGTTAGGGTCTTGCTTCTTCAAGGGTCAAAACACACCATGAAGCTTAAATAGCTAAAGTACCACAGAACTGACACAGAAAAGGATAAAAGGATGAAAGAAACAAAATGAAGAATCTAGGAACACATTGGAATTTAGTATACGATAACACTGGCATTTTAAATCAGTGGCAAAATGACAGAAAATTCAAAACAAATACATACCTTCTATCATACTCAGAAATAAATATTGATATACTAGAAGAAATATAAGAGAATATATTTGTTATAATCTAGGTGTTATAATGATAAACATAACACAAAACCCAAAAGCCAAAAGATAAAGAGAGAATGAAAGACTTGACTATCATCTAAATATAATATTTCTATATGATGATAATTTCTGAAAATAAAAATATGTCAACTAACAGCATGGAAAAAAGTTACAATATATAGTATAAATAATATATATATATCGTATAAATAATATTTATTGAACACATATTCTGTACCAAGCACCATTCTAAAAATTTACAATCACCGTGTTATTTTTAAGGCTTAAGAAAAAAAAACTATCATTTTTTCTTGCATATGTTAATTAGCTTGATTTAGCCATTCCACAATGTATATTAATTTGTCAATTTTTAAATTGTTTAAAGAAATAAAATCTATCAGGTGTGATTATTATTCTTGTTTTATATATAAGCAGCCTGGGAATTGGAGACATTTGGTAAAGTGCCAGTCATCTAGCAAGAAAGAGGCAAAACTGGGATTCAAATTCAGATCTCTCTGACTCCAAAGTTATTAAACACTCAGGTGCAAATAGTTCCTATAAATTCAAAATAAAAAGGAAAAAGTTATAAACTGGAAGTCATGGAAGATGAACAAAAGGGCCAAGGTAGTTGTGATAAGACATTTAGCATCACTAATAATCAAGAGAAGCAGGAAATTTCGTATTACTTGTGAAAATTATGAATCTCATATGGTTTGGTCCAACATTTCTACATATTTTTCTACCCTATAGAAATGCGAGTCTTTCTGTACATATCTTTAGGTGCATCTAAAAGGTTCTTTGCAATATCATTTGTAGTATTTCAAAGATGGATATTGCCTAAATGCCAATCAATAGGGAAATACTCAAATATATTATGCCATACAGCTATTTAAAAAGAATGAGGCAGATCTGTATGTACTGACGTAAAATATGGTCATCATGTATTAAGTAAAAAGAAAGCTTCAGGACAATATATAGAGATAGATTTTAAAAGATCCCGTTTTGTAAAATTAAACACATGTCTATGTGCACAGAAAAAATCTACACATGTCTATGCACAGAAAAATAGCTAGCAGTAAACCTTAAATTGTTAACTGTTTCTACTTCTGAGGAGTTATACTGGAGAAGTAGAATGGGTATGAGAGAAAGCTTTTACATATAAAATAAATTACAAAACAAAGTTATCTCCAGTTTAGATTTCATAATTTAAAATACGTATTTTGTTAAAGGCAATCAGAAAAAAATAATGGAAACTATTTTAAAGTAAATTTTAATGAAAAAGTGAAGGACATTTAAAGATACACTCGAACTCAAACAGTGAAGACCATTTGTTCTTGAGCAGGAACTCGGAATGCCAGGAAAATACTTCCCATTTATTTCTGACTCAAGAGTATCAATGCCCTTGAGTGTCAGGTATGCTTTCATGCTGATATCAGGCCACTGATAATAAGGTGCATCCAAATTCCATTTCTATTTTCATCCTCCATTCCTAGCCTACTGTTTTAAGGCAAACACTTGCCCTGGAGAAAAATATTCAAGTATCCCCAAGTATGTCAGTGACTTAAGAATAACCTTAATGGATTCAGAAATAATTCCATGCCCATGTTCATCTAGGAACTCTTTGCAGGATGCAGTATTTGATTAAGGTTACAGTGTAAAATATTTGTCCCAAGCAACTGCCATTGGAATCACCTCTGTATTACAGAAGTTTTACTCATTTTATTATTACTGTAAAATACTTCAGTGGATATGAATGTTTTCGTTAAAGTATAAATAGAGCAGAAAAACTTGTTCATTTACGAATGTGATAAATATCTGTCCACTAATAAGCCCAAGTCTAGTTTACCTCCTATCAAGTTCTTATTTACTAAGACCTGTTTTTAAAATATGACCTCAGATTATAGTTAGCTTTATGTTTCTACCTGTTTTAATAAACATATGATAAACTCAGTGCTGTGATTAATTGATGCCACTTTGATATGATTACTGGCCTGTACCAATAAACTATTTACCAAGTTTGGAATTCAATGTTTTCACTTTGATAAATGTTTGAAAGGATAAATCCTTCCAAAACAACTTGAAGGCAGACATCATTTGAAATGCTTGGGGTTTTTGTGTTTTGTTTTTTCCTGCTCCATAAGTGACTTTTTGCAGTTTAAACCACTATCAAACTTATTCAGGCTGCTAACCCTGTCTATTCCAAATGACCCCAGGAGTATGGAGGCCTGTTATTTCTTCCTCATAGCTAGTATGAGAGAATGAGTCAGCCTTTTCCTAGCCTATCCATAGTCCCTCAGGTCTCTGCATTAACTGTACCTACACTATTTTTGAGCACGGAAATGACGGGGCATTGCTGGAGCATGATCAGATAAAAGTCCCCTTCCAACTATCAAACCCTGATCTCCTTTTATTCATCCAAGGAGTTCTCCAGTGCTGTGCAGAGCACTGACATGAGTAGCATGTCTGCTTGACATCCCATCTCATCTGGCTCAGACTTGCCTACACAGAAGTTCCCAGCAGCCCTTGAGCCCAAAGGAGATGGAACATGGCAATTCCCTGTAACCAGCACTGCCAGTCCCCTCAGTATAGCCATTCAGTAGCCAGACTCTGGAGTCAGAGATTCTAAGATCAAGTCCTGCTCATGCTGATTACTGCCAACATGGCCTACAAAAAAAAAAAAAAAAAAAAATTTAATTTTCTCATGCCTCAATTTTCTCACATAATCAATAGGGATGATCCTAGCTCTCAGAGTTACTTGTCAATAAAGACTGAATGAGTAAGGTTCTCAGCACATGTCTAGTGCAGAATAAGTGCTCAATAGTGATATTGTATACTTTCTAAAATGACATATACATATAATATATATATACATATAGCCTGGCAATTTGAACATCTATGTATCATCTTTGCCTTCAGAATTCTGCATTTATCCTATCCTGGGAAACTGGATTTCCCTTTGGAACATAGTGCTTAGATTAAAATGGAAATAAACCTGCTGATGGGTCTTAAACTTTCTGCTCAGACTTTCTGCTTTCCCAATGTGCTAGCTGGACTCTGTTGCTATAGTCCTTTTTCATCCCTCCCTCCCATAGGTTTAGATACCTTGTTCTCACAACCAGAAAGGGCAAATGATCAATATCAATCCCTTGTTGGAAATGAATTATGACAGAGTTAACTTTAATCATTGAGGTCACTTGTGCTGTCTAACTTCTATCTTCTTTGATCTCTTTCCTTTCTTTAAGGAAAGTTTGCATATGTAAGATGGTTCTTATTCTATAAGGAATAGAAACAGATCTATTCTAGCAAGTGTTGAAAACCTTATTTGCAAATCTCTAGGACATAGAATTTCATGAGAAATAAATATATTGTCTAACACATGACTTCTAATAGAAATGATGTTTCCAACAAAGCATCTTTTATACACTAATTTTCATGATGCCTTATTAAAAATGTATAACTTCTCATATGAGAAAAAAATAAACAGATAAAAGCAGTCTTGTGGTAATTTGACAAATCCATGTGAAAATGTCAAACGAGGGCAAAAAGTGGAGTACATACAGCAATGTAAGATCTAATCTCTGACCCTGACAAGTTTTACAGTTAAAGTTTAAATCCAAATTTCTTAAACAAACTAACAATAGCAGAAATAACAAGCAGATCTCTAGAGCTCTGCTTAGAGAAGGATGCTGAGGTCACATCTAGGTGAAGTAGCATTTAGTGGCATGTTAGAAGACAATATCTATCATGGTAATAGAGTGGGATGCAACAGGATTTGTACCATGTAGTTACCATCCCTGCTTGCTTTCAGATCACACAGACATCCTCTTGTATAGTCAAATATGATATAATTTTATAGAGACGGAGAATATACTAACATTTGGTGGAATAGCACAGAAGATTAGTCTGAGCCTAGTACTTTTCAAAGCACTTCACATGTACTCATTCATGGAATCATCATAATAACACTATAAGTATATGCTGTTATTAGACCCATTTTCCAAATGGGGACATTGAGGCACAGAAAACATCAATAACTTGCCCAATCGATACAGCTAATAATGAGCAGAGCTTATTGACAGAGCTGCCAGGAAATCTGACCTCACTCTGTGTCTTTACCACTTGTATTAATCTGCCTCCAAAGTTCATTGTGGAAAAAAAAAGGAAGTTTTCATGAATGTCTTTCTACAGCATGAATTTTGTAAGCCTACCTCCACAGAATGTTCATATAACAAGGGATCTCGCTCATTATCTGGACCAAACTTTTAAAGGATCCTGTCCTTAATACCCAGTACCTCCTCAGGATTTCCCAGCTCTTATCTGTTGAGCAGCTCTGGAAACTCTTTGACATATTGAACCAAAATCTACCTCCCTCTGATTCCCACCTTTGATGGGGCAACACAAACCAATCTATACTGTCTTCCACAGGATGGCAACCAACATCTTGTCAGTGAAATATCTCCACCATGGGTGAAATTTGATGAGAAAGGAGATAGCATATTTTTAAAATAACCCATAATTGAATAAAAGGTCATTTATTTGAAAACTTTTTCCTCTCATGTAACACAATACATTTCAAAAGAAGAAGAAGGTGTGAGTTCAGGTGTCCATTATGTAGCCAGACAGATGGATATGTTTGTTATTTTACTGTTGCCATAGAAACAAGTGCTGTGTTTACCTCATCCAGTGAAGAAGAATTTCTTGGGTCTTTCCCAAAAGTTGTGAGATGTGCTACACTGAATATGGTCCACATGTCCATCTGGACAACATAAGTCCCCTTTCTACTGGGGAGGACTGCTACATAGGGAGAAAGGGAACTCCACTTCAGCATTTCTTCCTATGAGCTCCCTCAATTTCTTGCTGTTTGAGAGTCACAAATTCTCTTTAATATAATAATCTATTAATGCGCTCTACTTATGTTTGGAGATAGTGCTAATTATCAAAGAAATTAGGCTTCTAGTTATATCCTCTATGGAGGATGGGAAAAAGCCAAAGAGAAACAATTACAGAGATGTGGTTTAATATAAAGATTTTATATCAAATCTGATTCAGCTATACTCTAGGCCATGAAAGTGGCTTTGTAAAGACGGTACTGAATAAAATATAGCAAATCAATGGGTTCACAAAGATCAGTCTTTGACCTTAGTTTTAGTTGAAATCATATGTGCAGGCCCATTCAATTTGCATACCAATAAAGCTGAATCTTAGCTTTAAATGACCTAATGTAAGACCTGAAACAGTGTGGCCTTGGAAAGGGTGTCACATAAACTGTAAGGACACCCGAGCTCCACCTCCAGCTCTGTCAACAGCTTTTGTGACTTTGGTAAGCTCCTAATATTTACTGAGCAACTGTTAGGGTTTGAGAACTTAAGCTGGGCATTTCACCTTATTTAATTTTCATAGCCACTTTGTAAGTTAGATAATACATTTACCTTGTACAGATGACAAAATTAAGTCTGAGGGGCTAATTAACAATGCCCAAGATCTCTCAGCTGATAAATGGCAATGCTAGAATATGATGACTCAAGCTTTTCTCTGCATTAAACTATTTCTACCACTTCACCTCCTGAGTTTTAGTGTACATCCTTGTAGCCATGAGGTTGACATGCTCTGCACATTGTTTGCCACTTTGACATTCTTTGATTTCAGGGTAAATATTTCAATATAATGTCCTATTCTTTTTATTATGATTGTTTCACTGACTGCTAACAGATCTTTTTCTTAATTTGTGTCATCTATATTGAAAATTCATCTAAATCATATTTACCAAATTATAAAATCTCTACTGAGATGGGCTTAACACACTGTATCGTCAGGATATAATTTCACATTTGTGGCATCTGTAAAATAAAGCAGAATACTGCAGAATTTAACTCCTACAGTCCAAAACTACAGATACCTTTGTTGGCAGTAGAAGTCACTGGCACCTTCCTTCCCCTCCATCCAGGAGATGCTCCCCCTGCAAATGGTGGTTCTCAAATTTGTTTCCCAAAGGGCCAGGAAATGGTAGCTCAGAAGCACCTACAACATTTTACCAAACTTGTCTTCACTGTTTCTGTCACTTTTGACCTAGTGCCTACAAATAAACTTACTACTGTATTTGTAGAAATGGACCCCAAAATAGCTGGCACAAAAAACACATGAAATGAAGTTGTCGTTATTGTTGTTTGAACATTTAAGAATTGATTATGAGCATGTGAATTATGTCAGCAAAAAGCCCTCAGTAATAAATAGGGTCACAGCTTGTCAAATGAGTTGAAAAAGTTTTGCCTGCATATATCCAGAGCTTCATTCCTGACAAAGGCTCTTAGAACACTCCCTACACATTGCAAGTTCTTGAGTGCATTTCTCTGGAGTTGACAAGTTGTCCAGTAGGTGGTGCAGTGTAAACACTCTGTTGGTGGCTTTTTTGCCTTTTTCAAAAAGAATTTTCTTCAGCTTGTTTGAAAATCTCAGGATAGACTTGCTTTTATACATAGTGTTTACACATATACTCAGAATATTTACTCCATTGTAGAAATATATTTTGAAATTAAGTAATTTGCAAGCTTTTATATCTTGTTTTGGGTTGGTTTTCTAATTTTAGACTCACTCATAATTCAAATATTTAAATTATACACTTCTAATAATTTTTTATTACTCAGATATGAATAAGCAGATATAAATTGAAAATGTACCTTTAAGTACTACAGATGATTTTAGCAGACTTCTTGGAAGTGAACATTTTAAGAATCAAGATTACTAGTGTTGGACTGCTAGAAGCTGGTATCACAGCTGCACTGTTTGCAGCTGAACCACAGTAGTAGCTAGGTAAACAACAAGAAGTTCACAAGTAAAAAGTATGCAGGCATTTTAGACAAAAACATCAATGCCTTTCAGTTATTTGAATATATCAAATAGATGTTTTGCCATCACATTCAGATATCATTCTTATCTGATACCCTTTAGCAATTGTCACAAAACTCTCTCTCTCATGTGTGTGTGTAAGTGAGTGTGTGTGTGTGTTTCGCCCAAATGAAAATGGTTGGTTACAGTCATTGTGAATTCTAAAAATACTAAAGCTGCCAACATTGACCAAATTGATAATTTTATCTTTTTTTTTTTTGACAGAGTTTTGCTCTTGTTGCCCAGACTAGAGTACAATGGCTTAATCTCAGCTCACTGAAACCTTCACCTCCTGAGTGCAAGCAATTCTCCTGCCTCAGCCTCCTGAGTAGATGGGATTACAGGCATGTGCCACCATGCCTGGCTAATTTTTAGTAGAGACAGAGTTTCACCACGTTGGTTAGTCTCCAACTCCTGACCTCAGGTGATCCACCCACCTAAGCCCCTGAAAGTGCTGGGATTACAGGTGTGAGCCACTGCACCCAGCCTAAATTGACCATTTGCTTCACTAATTTTCTTTATAGGGAAAACAAAACCATATACATAGAATATGTAGTAAATGCTATCTAGCCAAGTCATTATTTTTAGGAACAAAGCTGATTAAATATTATATTCTAAATAAAAGATTCTACCTCACATTTTGACATATTGTTGTAGTTAAAGTGTAACAAATGATGAACTCCATCATTTATGTTCTGAAGCAAATTATTGCATATAATTATGTAGCCAGTCTGATCTCTTCAGAAGATGAGATTTTTAGTAATTGAAACTGAATTGTCTATTTGTGCCGTTTAAAGCCCTACTCTACCAGCAGCATGTGGTCATTTTGGATAAGTTAGCTCCTGTATAGCCCCTCTTGAATGTACTTACCATGGTAACATTTAAACACTGCTCATGGTGTTTACATCTCAGTTAGGTTACAAAGACACACCGCTTCATTGGCTTTGCATTTTCCATTAAGTTTATTTAATAAGGTATTAGTCAAGCCCTAAGACCTAACAGAGGTTTATCTAGTCAGATGGTCTGAATGAATTTTAAAATCAAGGTCTCAATTTTTTACTTTGATGGTTTCATTTTTGATACTCACCTTAACCACAAATCCTGACCTAAAATTATTCTCCTAGGCAACTTTCTATGAAACATAATGATTAACTTCATCTCTTAGTCTCCAGGGTTATTGTCTTTATGTTATCTAACAACTTTCTAAGCTGAGTATCTTAAGTGGTTTACAAAATCAGAATGCTCAGGAAACTGAAAAATTTCGTATCAAGAGGACTTCATTCTGCCTTTTCTATAAGATACCCCTTTCTCTCTCTTTACCTTCCCTAGTTGAGAAAGGGGAATAGACTTGATAACTAAGATAATAATTGGAAAAATATGTTATTGCCCTTATTATAGAAAACAGTCTACGAATACTTACTCATCATTCAGATTTTAAGATTCCATCTGAATAAAGAGTTCAGCAGCTAAAATAAGTGGTAATTATGTAACCACACCCCAATTGTAAACATGAAGACACAAACTCACAAAAAGCTAAATCATCACCTACAAATCCCTCCTTGAATAATTGGCAGAAACTTAACAATTAGAAATTCTATATCACTTATTTTTGTCATATGCTTTAACTATATTTCCATTTCTCTTCCCAAAAATCAGGAAATAACTTAAATCCAAGATAATACCTTTTGTACTTGAAAATTTTTATAATCACAGCATTACAATTCTCAGGGGGAAAAACTGCATAAAAATCTAAATCTTAATAAAAGTCCCAGGAAATAAAATTTAAATTCACACACACACACACACACACACACACACACACACACACACACACTTCACACATTTCTTCTGGATTGAATTATTACAATTATTATCAATTCACAATTACCTAAGACAACATAAATACATTATGAATTCTTTTTTTAATTTATTTTATTGCATTTTAGGTTTTGGGGTACATGTGAAGAACATGCAAGATTGTTGCATAGGTACACACGTGGCAGTGTGATTTGCTGCCTTCCTCCCCATCACCTACATCTCTCCCCAACTCCTCAACCCCCACTGTCCCTCCCCTATTTCCCCCCCGACAGACCCCAGTGTGCAGTGCTCCCTTCCCTGTGTCCATGTGTTCTCATTGTTCAACACCTGCCCATAAGTGAGAATATGCAGTGTTTGATCTTCTGCTCTTCTGTCAGTTTGCTGAGAATGATGGTTTCCAGGTTCATCCATGTCCCTACAAAGGACACAAACTCATCATTTTTGATGGCTGCATAATATTCCATGGTGTATATGTGCCACATTTTCCCTGTCCAGTCTATCATTGATGGGCATTTGGGTTGGTTCCAGGTCTTTGCTATTGTAAACAGTGCTGCAATGAACATTCGTGTGCACGTGTCCTTACAGTAGAACAATTTATAATCCTTTGGATATATACCCAGTAATGGGATTGCTGGGTCAAATGGAATTTCTATTTCTAGGTCCTTGAGGAATTGCCACACTGTCTTCCACAATGGTTGAACTAATTTACACTCCCACCAATAGTGTAAAATTGTTCCTATTTTTCCACATCCTCTCCAGTATCTGTTGTCTCTAGATTTTTTAATGATCGCCATTCTAACTGGCATGAGACTGTATCTCAATGTAGTTTTAATTTGCATTTTTCTGATGACCAGTGATGATGAGCATTTTTTCATATGTTTGTTGGCCTCATGTATGTCTTCTTTTGTAAAGTATCTGTTCATATCCTTTGCCCACTTTTGAATGGGCTTGTTTTTTTCTTGTAAATCTGTTTTAGTTCTTTGTAAATTCTGGATATCAGCCCTTTGTCAGATGGGTAAACTGCAAAAATTTTTTCCCATTCTGTTGGTTGCTGTTTCACTCTAATGACTATTTCTTTTGCCGTGCAGAAGCTGTGGAGTTTGATTAGGTCCCATTTGTCTATTTTGGGTTTTGTTGCCAATGCTTTTGGTGTTTTGGTCATGAAGTCCTTGCCTACGCCTATGTCCTGAATGGTTTTGCCTAGATTTTCTTCTAGGGTTTTTATGGTGTTAGATCTTACGTTTAAGTCTTTAATCCATCTGGAGTTAATTTTAGTGTAAGGTGTCAGGAAGGCGTCCAGTTTCTGCTTTCTGCACATGGCTAGCCAGTTTTCCCAACACCATTTATTAAACAGGGAATCCTTTCCCCATTGCTTGTTTTTGTCTGGTTTGTCAAAGATCAGATGGTTGTAGATATGTTGTGTTGCCTCCGAGACCTCTGTTCTGTTCCATTGGTCTATATCTCTGTTTTGGTACCAGTACAATGCTGTTTTGATTACTGCAGCCTTGTAGTATAGTTTGAAGTCCAGTACTGTGATGCCTCCCGCTTTGTTCTTTTTGCTTAGAATTGACTTGGCTATGCAAGCTCTCTTTTGGTTCCATATGAAGTTTAAGGTGTTTTTTTCCAGTTCTGTGAAGAAGGTCATTGGGTAGCTTGATGGGGATAGCGTTGAATCTGTAAATTACTTTGGGCAGTATGGCCATTTTCACGATATTGAGTCTTCCTAACGATGAACATGGAGTGTTTCTCCATCTGTTTGTGTCCTCTCTGATTTCGTTGAGCAGTGGCTTGTAGTTCTCCTTGAAGAGGTCCTTTACGTTCCTTGTTAGTTGTATTCCTAGGTATTTTATTTTCTTTGTGGCAGTTGTGAATGGCAGTTCATTCTTGATTTGGCTCTCTTTAAGTCTGTTATTGGTGTATAGGAATGCATGTGATTTTTCCACATTGATTTTGTATCCTGAGACTTTGCTGAACTTGCTTATCAGTTTCAGGAGATTTTGGGCTGAGACCATGGGGACTTCTAGATATATAATCATGTCATATGAAACTAGAGACCATTTGACTTCCTCCTTTCCTCTTTGAATACCCTTTATTTCTTTTTCTTGCCTGACTGCTCTGGCTAGAACTTCCAGTACTATATTGAATAGGAGTGGTGAGAGAGGGCATCCTTGTCTAGTGCCACATTTCAAGGGGAATGCTTCCAGTTTTTGCCCATTCAGTATGATATTGGCTGTTGGTTTGTTGTAATTAGCTTTTATTATTTTGAGATACGTTCCATCAATACCTAGCTTATTGAGAGTTTTTAGCATAAAAGGCTGTTGAATTTTGTCAAAGGCCTTCTCTGCATCAATTGAGATAATCATGTGGTTTTTGTCTTTGGTTCTGTTTATATGGTGAATTACGTTTATAGACTTGAGTATGTTGAACCAGCCTTGCATCCCCGGGATGAAGCCTACTTGATGGTGGTGGATAAGCTTTTTGATGTGCTGTTGCAGTCAGCTTGCCAGTATTTTATTGAAGATTTTTGCATCTATGTTCATCATGGATATTGGCCTGAAGTTTTCTTTTCTTGTTGAGTATCTGCCGGGTTTTGGTATCAGGATGATGTTGGTCTCATAAAATGATTTGGGAAGGATTCCCTCTTTTTGTATTGTTTAGAATAGTTTCAGAAGGAATGGTACCAGCTCCTCTTTGTATGTCTGGTAGAAGTTGGCTGTAAACCTGTCTGGACCTGGGCTTTTTTTGGGTGGTAATCTCTTAATTGCTGCCTCAACTTCAGACCTTGTTATGGGTCTATTCAGGGTTTCAGCTTCTTCCTGGTTTAGGCTTGGGAGGAGGCAAGTGTCCAGGAATTTATCCATTTCTTCCAGGTTTACTAGTTTATGTGCATAGAGTTGTTTGTAATAATCTCTGATGATGGTTTGAATTTCTGTGGAATCTGTGGTGATATCCCCTTTGTCGTTTTCTATTGCATCAATTTGGTTATTCTCTCTTTTCTTTTTTATTAATCTGGCTAGTGGTCTGTCTATTTTGTTGATCTTTTCAAAAAACCAGCTCCTGGATTTATTGATTTTTTGAAGAGTTTTTTGTGTCTCTATCTCCTTCAGTTCTGATCTGATCTTAGCTATTTCTTGTCTTCTGCTGGGTTTTGAGTTTTTTTGATCTTGCTCCTCTAACTCTTTCAATTTTGACAACAGGGTGTCAATTTTAGATCTCTCCTTTCTTCTCATATGGGCACTTATTGCTATATATTTTCCTTTAGAGACTGCTTTAAATGTGTCCCAGAGATTCTGGTATGTTGTGTCTTCATTCTCAGTGGTTTCGAAGAACATCTTTATTTCTGTCTTCATTTCATTGTTTATCCAGTCAACATTCAAGAGCAAGTTGTTCAGTTTCCATGAAGCTGTGCGGTTCTGGGTTAGTTTTTGAATTCTGAGTTCTAACTTGATTGCACTGTGGTCTGAGAGACTGTTTGTTATGATTTCCGTTCTTTTGCATTTGCTGAGGCGTGATTTACTCCCAATTATGTGGTCAATTTTAGAGTAGGTGTGATGTGGTGCTGAGAAGAATGTATATTCTGTGGATTTAGGGTGGAGAGTTCTATAAATGTCTATTAGGTTTCCTTGGTCCAGGTCTGAGTTCAAGTCCTGGATATCCTTGTTAATTTTCTGTCTGGTTGATCTGTCTAATATTGACAATGGGGTGTTAAAGTCTCCCACTATAATTGTGTGAGAGTATAAGTCTTTTTGTAACCCATTAAGAACTTGCCTTATGTATCTGGGTGCTCCTGTATTGGGGGCGTATATATTTAGGATCATTAGCTCTTTTTGTTGCATTGATCCTTTTACCATTATGTAATGTCCCTCTTTGTCTCTTTTGATCTTTGTTGCTTTAAAGTCTAATTTATCAGAGATGAGAATTGCAACTCCTGCTTTTTTTT
Organism: Sapajus apella; assembly: GCF_009761245.1. Classification (NCBI taxonomy): domain Eukaryota; kingdom Metazoa; phylum Chordata; class Mammalia; order Primates; family Cebidae; genus Sapajus; species Sapajus apella. Next base: position 3,550,521 of record NW_022437021.1, read on the forward strand.
GCTCTCCATTTGCTTGGTAAATCTTCCTTCATCCTTTTATTTTGATCCTTTGTGTATCCTTGCATGTGAGATGGGTTTCCTGGATACAGCACACTGATGGGTTTTGTCTTTTTATCCAATTTGCCAGTCTGTGTCTTTTGATTGGGGCATTTAGTCCATTTACATTTAGGGTTAATATTGTTATGTGTGAATTTGATACTGCCATTTTGGTGCTAGCTGGCTGTTTTGCCCATTAGTTGATGCAGATTCTTCATTGTGTTGATTCTCTTTACCATTTGGTATGTTTTTGGAGTGGCTGGTACTGGTTGTTCCTTTATATGTGTAGAGCCTCTTTCAGGAGCTCTTGTAAAGCCGGCCTGGTGGTGATGAAATCTCTGAGTACTTTCATGTTCACAAAGGATTTTATTTTTCCTTCACTTATGAAGCTTAGTTTGGCTGGATAGGAGATTCTGGGTTGAAAGTTCTTTTCTTTTAGGATGTTGAATATTGGCCCCACTCTCTTCTGGCTTGTAGGGTTTCTGCTGAGAGATCTGCTGTGAGTCTGATGGGCTTCCCTTTGTGGGTAACCCAACCTTTCTCTCTGGCTGCCCTTAGTATTTTCTCCTTCATTTCAACCCTGGTGAATCTGACGATTATGTGCCTTGGGGTTGCTCTTCATGAGGAATATCTTTGTGGTGTTCTCTGTATTTCCTGGACTTGAATATTGGCCTGCCTTTCTAGGTTGGGGAAGCTTTCCTGGCTAATATCCTGAAGAGTATTTTCCAGCTTGGATTCATTCTCTTTGTCGCATTCAGGTACACCTATCAAGCGTAGATTAGGTCTTTTCACATAGTCCCACATTTCTTGGAGACGTTGTTCATTCTTTTTTACCCTTTTTTCGCTATTCTTGCCTTCTCGTTTTATTTCATTGAGTTGATCTTCAACCTCTGATATCCTTTCTTCTGCTTGGTCAATTCGGCTGTTGAAACTTGTGCATGCTTCACGAAGTTCTCGTGTTGTGTTTTTCAGTTCCATCAGTTCACTTATATTCCTTTCTATTTTGTCCATTCTCATTAGCATTTCGTCAAATCTTTTTTCAACGTTCTTAGTTTCTTTCCATTGGGTTGGAACATGTTTTTTTAGTTCACAGAAGTTTCTTACTACCCACCTCCTGAACTCTGATTCTGTCATTTCATCACACTCATTCTCCATCCAAGCTTGTTCCCTTGCTGGTGAGGAGTTGTGATCCCTTGTAGGAGGAGAGGTGTTCTGGTTTTGGGTGTTTTCATCCTTTTTATGCTGGTTTCTTCCCATCTTTATGGATTTATCCACCTGTCGTCTTTGTAGTTGCTGGCTTTCAGATTGGGTCTCTGAGTGGACATTCTGTTTGTTGATGATGAAGTTATTTCTGTTTCTTAGTTTTCCTTCTAACAGTCTGGCCCCTCTGCTGTAAGTCTGCTGAGGTCCACTCCAGGCCCTGCTTGCCTGGAGATCACCTGCAGCAGCGGCAGAACAGTAAGGGTTGCTACCAGTTTTCTTCTTCTGCTATCTTTGTCCCAGAAGGATACCCGCCAAATGTCAGTCTGATCTCTCCTTTATGAGGTGGCTCTTCTTTGGATATACAGGGGTCAGGGAGCTGCTTGAGGAGACAATCTGTTCTTTATAGGAGCTCAAATGCTGAGCTGTGAGCTCCGTTGTTCATTCAGAGCTACTGGGCAGGTACGTTTAGGTCTGCTGCAGCAGAACTCATTAACCACTTTTTGTTCCCAGGTGCTCTGTCCCAGGGAGTTAGGGCTTTATTTATGAGTTTCCATTGTGCTTCTGCCTTCTTTTTTTTTTTTCCTTCAGAGCTGCCCTTCCCAGCAAGGAGGCAGCGTAGTCACTGTCTGCCTGTAGAGGCTTTGCTGAGCTGCTGTGGGCTCTGCCCAGCTGCTGAGTGAAGCTGCTCCGCCCAGCTTCCCTGTTTATAAGGGTGTCGTTAGAACTGCCTTGGCAATGGTGGCCCACCTCTGTATTGGCGGACTCTCTCTGTAATGCGGGTTGCCTCGGTGACGGTGGGCTGCCTCAGCAATGGCGGGTTGCCTTGGGAATGGTGGGCTGCCTCAGCATTGGCTGACTACCTCCGTAGCATTGAAGTGCCTTGGTAGTGGCAGAGGCCCCTCCCCCACAGAGCTGGACCATCTGGGCTCAGTTGCACTTGCTGTGAAACTCTCAATCCAGAGAGTTTCTGATTGCTGTTCTTTTGTGGGGGAGGGACCAGCCGAGCCTGATCGCCTGGCTCCCTGCCTCAGACCCTTTTTTTTTTTTTTTAAGTTGGTGTTCCAGTCGCCTGTTGAAGAGGTGCCAGGATCTGTGTGTTTTGCCGTGCAGCAACTCACTGCGCTGGCTTAAACAGCGGCACTGGGATTCGTGGCGCTTTTTTTTTGCCCTGGAATCTACTGTCCTGGTTCCCTTTTCAGTCCCCTTTTTAAACAGATGAATGGGCGACTTCCCATGGCTCCAATTGCCAGCCAAAAGGGCACCCGAGCCAGTGTATTTCATATGGAGAACCACTGCGCTGGGGTGCTGACAAAGCAGCTGCGCGGGGCAAAGCAGCCGCGCTGGCCGACACGGCCGGGCTGGCCGAAACAGCCACGCTGGCAACCTGTGGGGCTTCTCCGCCTGGGAATCTCCTAGTCTGTGGGCAATAAAAATGCAGCATCCACTCACCCTCTGTGCTTTCACTGAGAGCTGCAATCCTGAGCTGTTCCTAAAAGGCCTTCTTGGATCGATACATTATGAATTCTAATAATTCCTAAGTATCTAAAGTTTTTTTTTTTTTAACAAATGCTTCTCTTAATGAGATGGATGAAGTATTTTGCTTGTTTTCTGTTTTTCTTTATTTTAACTAGTTCATGTATCCATGCTCAAAGATTATATTTTGCTAGAAGTACACAAACCTCACCCTCACTTCTATTCATAATTTTCTTTTTTCTGACCTCAGTGCTGAGAAAACATGTTTATATTAAAAAATAGGTGGAACTGGAGTTTTATTATAGTCATTTCTCTCAGTTCTATAAATTCCTCCCTAGTTATATCTCAAAAATCACATGATGATTGATTATTAAGAATTATGCCTAATCATTTTCCAGTTTAACAATATATTTAGATCCTCCTATAATTTTGTTGAAAGTAGAGAACTGGAAACTACCAGACTTGCAAAAAGCTTTGTTAACTGGACATTAGAGTCATTCACTTTGCCAACAAAACACTAGTATTTGGAGCCAGGAGGTTCTCTATACCCCCAAAAAATGCACTATCCAAGATGAGTGAGAGGTGGGTTTTTGTGTTTTGCTTGTTCTTTCATAAAGTGGGAGAAGGGTGTTTATGAACAGGAGTTAGAGAAAAGAGAGCTCTGCATACCTCAGACAAGTTGTAAGGAAGATCAGTCTTAGGAAAGAGAATATACAGAGATTAAGAACCCAATAATTGATACTCAAAATTACTCACATATCCCCCCACCCTTAGAAAGCATTTCCATAGACATGGTTATGTATATACTCATTTGAAAACCACTGTCTTAGGGAAGTCTCAGGGAAGCAATGTTCTGGAGCATGAGGATTGTGGCCTTGAAATAAACATCTGTTCTCATGCTTAAACAATCAGGACAGCTTATGGAAATAAGCTCCTTTTTTAGGGGCAAACTCTCCCCTGTACAATGTTCTGAGGCATTTGAAAAGATGGCACACCTGGCAGTCCATGATACAGAAGTCAAGTGGATTCAGAAACAGACCATTACATTACTGGGACATTAAGTTACTGGGACCAATTACTTGCTTTGAATACTCAGGTGTGACTTTCCAAATGTGAGGAAACATAATAACATGGGATTAGCTACTGCTGTGATTGAGCTGGGAGCACCTGAATTCTAATTCAAACTCCACATTGTTGACCTGTGTGGACTTCTAGTAGATCACCCATGTCTCTGCTTTCCTGTCCATAAAATAGATGAGCAAATTAAGTACGGCCTGCTTCAAATTGTTTGTTAAAAGAGTATTAGTAAAAATGTGGTTTTCATGGACAAAGGCACCTACAAAAATTATTCAGATGAAATAGTATGCTTCTACTTTTTAAGACACTGGAAATTTTAAGTAACAAAAAAGTAAATTTGTTAACATAATAACTGACAATTCAAATGCAATTTACTATACTTTTCACTTATTTGTTTATATACCCCCAAAGTTTTCTGCATTCAGAAATTAGAAATCAATAAACTGCAGTGCTATCTATAGCACTATGTATAACATAAACTACCAAGGAGACTGTGATCTATAAATTAACACAATGTTTTCACATGACCCTAACTGCCAGCTAGAATATGCAGTCTCTAGCTTTGATCCAGATCTGCCAAGAGTAGAGTTCCCACAAATCAGATAACTAGTTCTGAGAAGTCTGTACCATGAGTTCAAGGGTCTTTTTCTTGCTTTGTGAAATTTGCTAAAGTAAGGTGAGAGAATTTCTATCTCCATTCTGCACTTTCATCACAGGGGGCTAGCAAACGTGCCTTCTGTGAGCCTGTCCCTTCATACGCTCACATACCTCCTTTACCCGACCGAGGATGAGAATGAAAGCATACATAGCACTTTATCTTGAGGAAGAGAATCCAAGTCTGAATCCAGATTATCCTCTAATCTAATAACATCCTGTGAATTAGAAGTTGTGCAGGATGTGGTGGCTCATGCCTGTAATCCCAGCACTTTGTGAGGCCAAGGCAGGTGGATCACTTGAGCCCAGGAGTTCAAGACCAGCCTGGGCAACATGGCAAAACCCCACCTCTATCAAAAAAATACAAAAATTAGCCAAGTGTGGTCATGTGTGCCTGTTGTCCCAGCTACTCAGGAGGCTGAGTTAGGAGGATCGCTTGAGCCAAGAAGGTCAAGGCTGCAGTGAGCTGTGATCCCACCACTGCACTCCACCCTGTCTCCAAAAAAAAAAAAAAAGTCATTCATGGGCCCAGCTTCAGGACAAATGTTGGGAAGCCACCATTTCGGGCTCTGAGGTCAGACAGACTGGGTTTGACTTCCAGCTTCTGCCACTTAAAAACTGTGGTTTTAAATACATTATTTAACCTTTATGTAAATCAGTTCCTCTTTGCAAAATGTGAATCATAATAATAGTATCTTTTTCATAGTTCTCTTTATGATAAAAGGTAATCAGTCACACAAAAATAGTATGATGATATAAATTATCACTCAAACTGGTACGCTTTTGTGAGTGAATGGGCATGTTATTAATAATTACATCAGGGTAACAGGTGTGAGAAAGTACTTTCCTGGGGAATACAGGATGTAGGGGTTTCTCTATAATGAAATACCTGGCATGATAACTGGACCTTGTTAGAGTTAATGAGCTATTAACATCTTATTAATAAAATATTAATATTGCCTATGGGATTATAGTAAAAAAATTTTCTTAGAACATGGCATTCTCTTTCATATTAACATTTTCTGAATTTGTTAATTTGCAGCAGTATTTTTTTTTGTTATTGTTTTTTAGTAAGGGGAGAGAGTGTGCTCAAATGTATATGTTTAGGAAAGCGTCTTACTACTGTTTCACTTGTTTAGCCCCTACTCTAATCCCTAATTAATCTTATTTGCTAGAGAAAAGCTCACTTTGTCCAAGAGAAACTCAAGTATGGAGTGTAAGATTCCTTGCTTTTGCTCCAATCTCCACCCTTGTTAGATGATGAAAGAAGGGTGATATGAGGTCGATCCCATGGTAATAGCAGGACTAACGTTTAACTTCAGGAAGTTGACAGCTATTTTTGTTTAGATTTTTAAAAATTTAATACTGTGTAAAAAATGCAGCAAAAATAACTGGTAATTCAGAAGTCCCATGAAGTAATCTTTATACTTCTTGCCAGCATAGGGTCTTTTTAAAACATGTTCTCAGGGTCCTGGCCAGCCTAGCTTCAGCTGCCCCAAAGACGGGGCTTCCATCATTTTTTGGCAAAACATCATCAAAGTCCAGCAGGCAAGTTCATTTGACCTGGATTTTTTAGCTCAATATAATCCCAATATGAGGAGATACCACATTAAATTTCTGTTAAATGCAACTTCTTAACCAAATTCACCTTGCTTAAGTGAATTTAAATTCACTTTGTTTAAGCCTGTCCTTCTAAAGGCAGAATTTACATTGAATAGCTTAAATTCTTTTAATATTTATTGCCCTTCAAAGTCTAAATTTAACAAAAATAGCACTCTACAGAGACAGGGCAGGATTTTTAATCTATGTGGCATGAAAAGCAATAGCATACCTGAAGGTCATATTTTATTCAAGAGCTGACTAGTTTCCTTTATTCCTGATAATAATATCAACCAGAATAGCATTTGTATAGGGGCTCTCTGTTTACAAAGTAGGCCAAGATACATATCACATGAGTACCTTCTCCTTTCCATCCCATCAACTTAACATACAAGAGGCCCAACCTTATCCATGAAGCAGCCTAAAGAGAAAGTCAAGCAGCCATACCATACAGCATGTTTTCTGCCCTCTCTGCAGTCTGGGGAAAGTGTGGGACAGCTCCAGAAAAGATGAGTTCATATTCAGCCTGGGAAAGCTGCACAGTGGCCTTTCCTGCTGCTCAGCATGAAATGAGCCATGAGCAGCATGAAATCACTGACCACAGGTGTAGATATTCTCAGTGACATAAATATCTTTGCTGTTGAGCAGTTGGAGGAAAGCTGTGGGAAGATTTGTCACAAGCTCCTCCTGGCCAAATCTGCCTTTATAAAGAAATGATCATGTAGGTCACACTGTTGCCAAGAAGCTTGGTGAGTCCCATTCCAACTTCCAATTAAAAGATCTATGAAGAATTATAAAATCGTATAGGTGAGTCTATATCTCAGGCCATTTGAAGGAGAAAAGCAAAATAACTAAAATCCTTTATGTGTGAAAAAAAACCTTCATAAACAAAATTTACAAAGAAAAAGGTAAAATTACATAGATAAGTTATTTAAAATACATCTAAGATGTTTTAAAATTATTTCAAAAATGATAAACTAATATGAAAATATGCAAAGAAAATAGAAATCGAATACCAAAGGGAAAAAAAGTCTTAACAAATATATAAAAAATGTTCAAATTTACTAACAATGAGACATGTAAATTAATGTAATTAGTACCATATTTGCCTACATACTGGAAGACTTTTTAAAAAATTGTAAAAACCCAGCGTCAGCTATCATATGGAGACTCTGCCCCCACCTGATTTTAATTTTTTAACCCTTCTTCCATTTTATTAATATTTAGTATCAGAAGAAATTTTATTTTTCTTTTATTCATTAATTTTGGCATTATTTTGTTTAGTTTCTTATCAGTGTAAGCATGAGATCGCTGTTTTTGTTTTTGTTGTTTGAGTGTCCCTCTGTCGGCCAGGCTGGAGTGTAGTGGCGCAATCTCAGCTCACTGCAACATCTGCCTCCCAGGTTCAAGTGATTCTCCTGCCTCGGCCTCTCAGGTAGCTAGGACTACAGGTGAGTGCCACCACACCAGGCTAATTTTTTGTATTTTTGGTAGAGATGGGGGGTTTCACTGTGTTAGCCAGGATGGTCTTGATCTCATGACCTCGTGATCCGCCCACCTCAGCCACCAAAATGCTGAGATTACAGGTGTGATGCACTGCACCCAGTCCTACAGTTGGGTTTTTTAACAAAATTAAAAGTTGCTATCTTTTAATGGAAGAGTGTATTCCAACTATGTTTATTTGTCATAAATATCATGATTGGTCTTAAGTTATGCTGTTAATTTTTCAATTTCTGTTCTGCTTTTTTATTTTTTGTTTGTATGTTAAGCAGTTTATGTCTTGTTGAAATTTAAAAGATAGAAGTACTGTAGCAATTATTACCACATATAAGTATACCCTAAGTACTAATTGAAATAATTACTGAGGTCAGTAACAGAAGAAAAAATAAATAATATTAAATATGATAGCTTTAACAATTTGATAGACTAATGTGTAGTTGTTATAATTTTGGTTTTAAAAAAATTGGGCCTTGAAAAAAATCTCACTTGGAAAAAAATTTTGGCCAAGAAAACTAGTTATAGTATGACCCCCAACTGTGCAATCACTGTACATTCTTGGGTGTGTGTGTGTGTATGTGTGTGTGTGTGTGTGTGTGTGTGTGTGTGTGTATGTATATAGTCATAGGCCACACAATGACATTTAAGTCAAATATGGACTGCATATATAATGGTCCCATAAGATTATAATGGATCTGAAGAATTTTTATCATCTTGTGATGCCATTGCCATGCTCACATCATAGCATTACTTTCCATGCTTGTGGTGACACTAGTGTAAACAAACCTACTGCACTGCCAGTGGTATAAAAGTGTAGCATATACAGGCCAGGTGTGGTGGCTCATGCCTGTTATCCCAGCACTTTGGGAGGCCGAAGTGGGCAGATCACTTGTGGTCAGGAGTTTGAGACCAGCCTGACCAACACAGTGAAACACTGTCTCTAGTAAAAACATAAAAATTAGCCAGATGCCATAGTGGGCACCTATAATCGCAGCTTCTCAGAAGGCTGAGGCACGAGAATCACTTGAACCTGGGAGGCATAAGTTGCACTGAGTTGAGATAGTGCCACTGCACTCCAGCCTGGACAACAGAGCAAGACCCTGTCTCAAAACAAAAACAAAACAAAAAGTGTACTATATATAATTATGTATACTACATAATACTTGATAATAATAAATGAATGTTACTGGTTTATATATTACTACACCACACTTTTTATTGCTATGTTAGAATGTACTTCTTCTACTTATTAAAAAAAAAATCAGTGAACTGCAAAACCATCTCAGGAATGTTCTTCAGGAGGTATTCCAGAGACAACATTGTTATCATTAGAGATGACAGCTCCATGTGTCTTATTGCCCCTGAAGACTTTCTAGTGGGATAAGATACGAAGGTGGAAAACAGTGTAAGAATGATCTAAGCCCTGTAGGCCTAGGCTAATGTGTGTATTTGTGTCTTCGTTTTTAACAAAAAAAGGTTTTTAAGAAATTAATTTAAAAAATCTTATAAGGAAATAAATATTTTTGTACATTGTGTACAATTTGTGTTTTAAGCTGTGTTGTTACAAAAGAGACAAAATCAAAAAATTTAAAAGTTCATAATTTTTAAAATTACAGTAAATAAATAAATTATTGAATAAAAAAGTATTTTCTCATAAATTTTGTGTAGGCTAAGTGTACAGTGTTTATAAATAGTCTACATCATGTGCAGTAATGTCCTAGGCCTTCACATTCACTCACCAGTCACTCACTGACTCACCCAGAGCAACTTCCAGTCCTGAAAGCTCCATTTATAAGTGCCCTATACAGGTACATCATTTTAAAAATCTTTTATACTGTATTTTTACTGTATCTTTTCTGTGCTGACATATGTTTAGATGCACAAATACTTGCCATCATGTTACAGTCGGTTACAGTATCCATTATAGTAACATACTGTATAGGCTTGTAGCCGAGGAGCAATAAGCTATCCCATCTAGTTTAGGTGTGTAGCAGGCTATACCACCTAGGTTTGTGTAAGTACACTGTATGATCTTTGCACAATGACAAAATTGCCTAAGGATGCATTTCTCAGAACTTCTTTTCATTGTTAAGCAATATATCACTGTATATATTTGTATTCATAGAAAAATAGACTGAGAGGTAAATATATCTAAATGGCAAAAAAGATTGTTACTTGTTAGTTCTTGGTGAATTTTTCTCTATGTATTTTTTCTAATTTTCCAAATTTTATGTAATCAGCTATACTGTGTTTATACACAAAGAAAAAAACAGCCACGAATGTGAATTTTAATGTAATACTTATCAATGGGATTCTTAGAAAGTAAAAACATCAGAAATTTGTCGAATGCCTTATCACAGACTGTAGGGATTATTTAGAAACCTAAATTATTTAGAGATCCAGTTTACTGTGGATAGCCACAGGCCAAACTCTTTAAGAAGGGTAAATAGTTCCAGCCACATAGCTCTTGAAATTTGCAGATGGACAAATGGATAGGACGGAACTTGAATTGCACTCAGCAAAACTTTCTTTGTATGTAAGCACATAAGTCACAATCTTGTGGTGTCCTCGAGACCATAGATTGCCTATCATATACCAAGAGAACATAAAACACCTCAGCAGCTGATTTTTTAATAATAAATGTATTCAATGTATTATTCTAAAGTCAATATTTAATGCAAACGTAGAACTGAATATATCTTCCCCCAGTTTCTAGCATTTAACTTCAATTATGTTGCTCTTTTATCATAAAAATAAGATTGGTGTTTTATTTACAAAGCCATAATTTGACTTTGATACTTTGGAGTGTATAATCCAATTTGTATGTCTTATTCAGCCCCGTGGAGTGAATTTGCATGGCAATCACACTTTACAAATTATAAACCAAAACATACCTGAATTTTTGCAGTCTTTATAAGGCTATAGTGCTTTCTTATGCCGAATCACTTGTCATTTTTGTTAATGAAATAGAATTTTTTGCTATTAATATTGAACTATTTTCTACTGAATCTTGATTAATTATGAATGAGGAAAGAGAGATGCTGAATTAAATTGATTTACAGAGAAATGTTAATGTTTACATATTCCCATTCTCTGTTTATACCACTTATAAATTCTGTTTATACCATTTACATAATAAAGATGTATATCTTTTTTCTTAGAGCTGTCATAAAGTTTGAGCATATTTTAAAACTAGGACAGTTAGAGATGAAACAAATACAAATTATTTAAAAGGAATAGGAAAAGATAGTGTTTATTAGCCATTTAAAATACACTGATTACCACCGGGCACTAAAGTTGTCTCCAATTTTGCTGTAAGTAAATACAAATAAAGAAACACACTGAGTTACATAAAGATCAAAATAGCTAGAACTTGTATAAGTAAAGGTAAACATTTTATTGGATCTCAATTCAAACAAAATTGTATTACATGGTACTATGTATTTAAAATGTTGAGCATCAGCACAAAATAGTTTCAACTACAATTTTACCAAAAACAAAGTGAATGTATTCGAATAAGCCAATGTATTTACCTGCCATCCTTACAAAAATGTAGTATCCTAACCATTAACAGCTGTCTTCCTACTTAATACACCCATGCAACTGTTTCACAGGCACTGAAAAGTCACCAGGTCCAATACTGAATTACCTGCTTTTCAAGTCCTGCTGAATTAATTGGAGTTTTTGATTGCACGTAACAAAAATTAATTCACAGTCACCCTGGCAACTAGTATTTTGTTGGAAGAATCCTACCATGGTATAGGGAAACTGAAGCAGCTACTCTCTATGTTCTCCCCACAATTCCCCCAAGGGAATGGGACTAGGCGTTGAAAGCCTACTAGGAAACCAGGAGGTTTCTTACTCTCTTTCATATTCTCATCTCTGCTGCTTTATGCTCCTCTGCATCACTCCACTGCAGACCTGCAATGTCTTTGGCAGAGGACAGCGGCCTCACAAATCCCTGCTTTGATGTGGGTTCTCCAGTTCAGGAAATAGAAAGGTGTGAACTGCCTCTTTCTTCTTACTCTCTAGAAATGCATCAGAAGGAGGCTTCTTTTACTTCCTGGAGTACACCATGCTCTCTCCATCACAGCCTTTGCCATAGAATACTCTCCCTTTCCCCCTTCAGTACCACCTTTTACATAGGGAAAAATCAAGCCTTTCAGAGGCATTAGGTAACTTGCACAAGAACACACAATAAATATCAGAGCTGGGATATAATCCTAGGTCATATATATCTGATTCCAGGGACATATATCGTCTAGAAAAGATTCTTTGGTTGTCATTGACCAAAGAATACATTGTCAGAGACTCTTAAGGAGAGTCACAGATTTCAGAGGAACACTTCTATATAGAACCATGCATTCATCAACCAGCAATGATTTAAGTTTCTGTGTTACTAGAACACTGGGCTGAGCAATTGGTTACTAAACAGACATATAATACTAAATCCTAAGAGCTCCTGATTGAAATGGCAGAAACATGATAATCATACACCTACCCTAAATGCAACCAAGATTTTGAATACATAAAACATGATATATTTGCCAAACAAGTGATAAAGTCAATAAATATAGATAATCATAGGCTAAAAAATTCAAGGAAGCTTCAGAGGAGAGATGGGCCTTTGATTTAAGTGATTGGGATTTAATAAATACTTGCCCCGGGGATTTTAGTGAACTTTATATAGAGAAAGAATGAGAGTGAGAAGAAAATTGCCCGGAGAGCTATTATAACATATCAACATATTATAACATCATGTACTGAATAAAGCATATAAGATCTCTGATTTGAGATTCCAAGAGCTAAGAAATACAAATCTGGAAGGAGAATAGAGTGGAAATTCTTAATTTGAAACTCTTAGACTCTAGAGGAGTCTGTTTCAGAATATAATGTCATTGCATACATCAGTGTCACCTAGAGTCTGTTAAATACAGATTCTAGATCCTCCTCAGTTGTGTTCAACTAATGTCTCAGAGGATTGGTCTCAGGAATCCACTGTTAAAACAATAATCTAAGCAGATTATTTTATTTTGACAACCTTTATTCCAGAGGGTGCATGTACAAGCGCTAGGAGGTAGAGCACACATGAAAAGATTCATGAAGTCTTAAGCATGTACAACTATTGGTCTAGAGAAAGGTCAATGACTTTCATCAGATGCACAAAAGGAGTCTGCAATTAAAACAAACAAACAAACAAACAAAACCAGGTTAAGTATCACCAGACTATAGGAAAGAAGGCAGTGGTATTTTAAAGATCGATAAACAGAATGGTTTTAATATTAAGGGAATAAAAACTAGCCCAGGATAGAAGCACTAACCTGAGGGCAGATCTGAGCCCCAGTAATGTTAAAAAGATGATAATTCCAAAAACTAAGTGTTTACCATCTCCACTGAAGGTAGAAGAATAACTATCATAAAACTATAGCAGAAGAAATTGAGACAGAAAATAAATACTTCTTCACACTAAAAATGCTGGGGATACCCCAGAGGGTAGGAATAAACCAGATAATCATTTGTCCATGAAGTCGGACACACTAAAAGATACATTATCCAGGCCTATCTGCTTTTTCAGCAGAACACATACTTATGCATTCTTGGCTAATTTTGTTACTGTAGTAACCACAAAGGTCCCAATAAAGAAAGAGACTTTTTGATATTTAAGGTATTTTGAGTGTGTAGCTTTGTTAACAATTTAAGTTAGTCCCTTATTATATTTTCTATGTTCTTCATTAATTATCCATTATTATAGCAAAATGATCACTGCTACAATTTAGTGATTTCTTTTAAAATGCACATGCTGAACATATTATTTGGCTAATTTTCTACTAGAAAAATATGATAAATGTTTTATTTAATAATGCCCATTTTAAATAAAGTAGGTTTACATTTAAGAATGGGATACCATAAAATACATTTTCTTGGGACCTGACTAAAACACCATGTCAACTAGTCAACTTCATTAATTTAGTCAGGGAAATACAAACCTATCAAATATGTTGTTTAACTTTTTGTAAGAGATTAAAATGTTGACTTTTCATCCAGATGGCTTATATATATGTATGTGTATGTTTGTGTGTGCGTGTGTGTGTGTGTGTCTGTGTGTGTGTGTGTGTATGCACATATATAGTCAAAACAAGGATAGGAAGTTTGCAAAATGTGTTTCAGGGAAAGAACTGTAACAAGCCAGTTAGGTAATTGACATAAAAATTATGTTTGTTAATTTTTGAAATAAAATTGCAAAAAAAAAATGATTAAGAATCTAATTACTAAGGGCTAACCTTAAACTAATAATAACCATAAAAATGTAAATTGAGGAGTTGAAAATGTATTCTATAGAACTAAATTAATAAAAGCATTATCTAATGCAACATAGTGAAGGGAAAATGACATCAGGGGACTTCTATTCTCATTTCAGCCAAAAAAAAGTCAAGAATAGTAAAAATAAATTTCATGAGAAAACACAAAAATATTCAGAAGTTAATGAATATATAAAAGAAACAAAAAGATTTTCTCTTGGAGGAAAAGAAAAAGATGATGCAGTTCACTATTATCTATAATTCTTAGAGATTATATTCTTTATATAAAGTCAAAATAATTCAGAGTTTTCTACAAAGTCTCTGGTTTTTTTACAAAATTAGCTAATAGGACACATTAACATTTCTTAAACAGAAATGAATGGCACTATGAGACAGATTTCTCTAAGTTGATCATTAAAACACAAATAAAATTAATGGCTAAGGCCTAGTGACAAGTATGCCACTCACTTCCATGAAATAGTGTATGTCTGTCTAGGGGTAAGAGACATTTAGCATAGAAAACAGCTATCAGGATTTATTTCACACTTTAAAAATGCTCTTATACTTGTTGCACATACAACTTAAAACCAATGACTGGAAGCGAGAAAGAACTTCTGGACAGCTTCACCAGTTAAGTTACTCCTTTTCCTCAAAGACAGTAGTCAAATATTAACCTGAATGCATTATCTGCACTAGTATACACATACATACAGATAAAGGCATTCAATAAATAGATAAAATTATTCAATATGATACAGGTTAAGAAGACTGAGATTTGAGTGGAGGCAAAAAAACTATTTCAAATATATTTTTTAATTGAAAATTCTGTTTTTAACCAGAGAACTTTATATATTATAGCATTAGCTGAGACAGTTCGGTTTTGTTTGGTAATTCCAAAGGTCCCACAATATGGCTTATTCTGCATCTAACTTCATAATGTAGTCACAGAAGTCATCACCTTGTCTCGTAAGCCAAAGTCCATAAAGAGCATACACAGCCCTTGGTAAATAAGTTATTTATCTCTGGTTTTCAATAAGAAATTATTTAAATTTTGACACTCTGTTATAATTTTCTATATATCACAAGTGAAAACTACTGGACCAACGGAGAGATGTCCTAAGTTCTCTATGAAAACATTTTTTACTCATGCATTCAAAAACTGTGAGTTTATTCATAGAAGTTATAGTGTCATAATAATCATTATTTGCGTATCCATTTTCAGTTCATAAAACTTTAGCATACATAATGTCATGTAATCCTCATACTTACTGTTGAAAGGTGTGCTTAAGTGCTAAAGAATAAAAAGCAAGACGGGACCATGTACTTAAGAAATTTAAGCTTACATGGAGAAATATCCAGCTAGGTATAATTATTTTACTGGGAAGAAAAATATTTGCCCTTTAGCTTGTCTAAGATACATTATCCCATAGATTTCAATTGTGTAATTACCTAGGTCTCATACAAAGGATGTATTATTATTAGAGGAAATGTTGATTGTACTTGGAGAACCAGAGCATAAATGTATAAACTTATAAAACAAAAAATCGTAGGTCAGCAAGATTCAATAGTAGTGAGATTTACATTCATTTCTCTGTGTATTCAAGTAAAAAATTATGGAAGGATTATTAATAGCCATAAAACAATTTGTAAATAATGTTGAGAGGCAATATAGTTTACTGAGCTAGGAAGATTAGCATCACAGTTTCCTGACAAATGTAATGATCTTGGGCAAGTTTTAAATTCTCTAAACCTTAGTTTTCTCATCTGTAAGATGAAGGTAAGAATCAGTCTCTCTAATGAATTCTATATAGATTGAACACTGTACATAAAACACCTGGTATAACTCAATAAATGTTCTCTTTTGTATTTTAATAGTTCCATATGGAATTATCTATATATTTCTAAACACTGTAGGCTCTCTGGACTTGGATTAGAATAAATATTTCTTGTAACAGCTGTATGCCTCTTCAGTAAAGCCTTGTGCTGCAATGATCTGACTGGAAAATAAAGGAGGAAGAGAAAAATATAATAAAACTCTAGTTTCCGAAGAATATTTGTCTTCAATTCTACAATCAATGTTATATATGAATTTAACAGTCCCTCATTATCACTGTGAGAAATGAATACCCTTCCTAAGAATGTTCTCTTTTGATATTGTAATTAGTAAAAGTGGAATTTTGTTAGAAAGGGTGCTAACACAGTCGAGATAGTGTGTACTTACATTGATATCTTTATTTAAAAGAACGACAATTATTTTTGAAGGAGTCAGGATTACTCCTTGAGCAATTCCGTGCACTTGTGATCAGAGAGACCACATCTTAAAAGGCAGCATGGTGTATAGGGAAATGAATGAGCTTTGGAGCAGGCTCTCCTACTTTACAAATCTCAGCTCATCCATTTACTCTCTGTGTGATTTGGCACATGCTTCTTAATCATACTCAGCTTTACTTTCTACTCCTTAAACTGGAGATAATACATACTTGAAGGGCTATTGTAAATATTAAGACTGTTATGCAATCATTGTCAAACACTTGACAGATGGATACTAAATTATGTTTCTTAGCTTTATATTTAGCTATTTTGATACAGAAGTTTTATGACATTGACAAAACGATTATAGTCATATTTCTACTTTAGATCATTCTTTTTATAGTGGCATTTTCAAAATGATGCTTCTGTTAGATAAAGGCATTGATCCTTTATTAACCAATGATAGTCTAATTATTTTCTATTTTAAAATGTGAGATAGAAAGGTGGTCTCTAGACAAATAAGAGTGTCTATACAACCGCTAAACATTACGAAAGTAAAAGCAGGCGGCTACCAAACTTATGAGCAGTGGCCTCCAGAGTTATTTCCCAAGTAAATAACATTTATAGCAGAAGAAAACTGAAAGTTTTACTTTTTAATGTTCTAGGAAAGGAGAAAAAAAGCCTCTAAAACATTGATACTCAATGTTTTAGATCTACTTACCTGCTAACCTTCATGAGCTAACAACCCCATCTGTATATTTCCTTTGAATCAGAATAAATCCAGCCTTTCAGAGTGCTACCCCACCTCAATCAGCCAGTACCTGTCTAAGCATCTAACAGTGTCACATTTTTTTAAATCTTTTCTTCAATCTCCTCCCCATTGGAACCTTATCACAATGCTTCATTAACACAGAAACCCATAGCAGTTTAGTGCATCATCTCTCCTACTGGTCTTTGCATTTCAACACAGGTCAAAGGCTGATAATTACATTGAAAGTATGAAGCGTAATTTGTAAAAAGTGTCAGTCTTCTGAAGGAAAGAGTTCTAGAACTTTTTGCAGAAATAAAATCATACTGGATAATTGGTGCTAAGCCATTTTTGAGCATTTTAGTCAATACGGAAGAAATGAAAGTATCTATCAAACATGCTTTTGGCTTATTCAAAATAAAAACCACATTAACTGAGTTCCATAAAAAAGAGAACACAGTCCATGCCTAATATTGTCAATAGGTTCTTGATAACTGTGACTTTAAGCAAAATGACATTATTAAGCAAAATGAAACCATTATTACATATTTCAGATATAGCAATAAAATGAAGTTGAACAAAACTATGCTATTATTTTTCAATTTAGATTACCAATTTCACTGAATAAAACAACGATAAAAATGAGAAAATTGGCATCACTTTTATCCTCTAAAACGTTAGTCCCCAGGTTATTTTTAGAGAATGATCATCTTTAATCCCTCAAATGTGTTTCTAGGTAGTTTCCTACTTCATACTCTTCGCAGTCCTGGAAAGCCAGTACTATCATCATCCCCATTTTGTGAAAGCTTATAAAAGAAAAGTAGTTAAGGTTGAGTAGCTAATTTTTTTTGCTTTGGACATGAGGAATCAAGGCTATATGATGTAGATTTGTACTGAATTCCTGCAGAAGTCCTCTTGGGTATTTCAGCAAAAGATCACCTCTGCCATTTGTATTATAAAGAATTGCATCCATAGGCTGCAATCTGTCCGCTCTTCCAAAACCTAACCAGATGGCCTGTTAGCAAGTCTGTTCTAATTTAGGGAACCATTCCAGTGTCTGATATAAAGTGCTTTAATAATTTTGTTTCATGTATATCAGCCATTGACTGAGCTTTTGGCACACCATGAAGAGCAATTATGTAGCGTTCTCATTACTCTCCTTATCCATCTGTAAAGAGCCCCATCAATAAACTACATTCCCTGCTGGTTAGAGTCTTTTTTAACCTAACCTCCTGAACTTTACTCTCCTCTGCCTAAGGCAAAAAGAGATACAGCAAACATCAGCACAAATAACAGGAGGACTTATAAAGTAGTGATAGAAGAGAGTAGAGAAAACTGAATAACTGGCAAGAGTTCCCTCCTGTCTTCAGCACTGTTACACTCTTGGAGATAAACCTTTCAACACCAGATACACTCTCTTGAGGCTTGTGAAGATAGCTTTTTATTACAGAGGTTGCACTTGCCTTTAGACAGACTTCATCATCTTTAGCAGTGTCTCTCCCAAAACTGAAACAGGGGGAACTTTTGAAGCAGTGAAAACTGATTTATTTTACTACTATATTCTTTTATTCATGTCATATTGTTATGACAATTATTTCTTCATGGCTATCAATAGATAGTGCTTTAGGGTATTTGATAGGGTTCATACTAGCAAAACACACATTCACCTTGCATTTTAAGTTGTTTTTTAAAATATCAGAAAGAATGACATTTTTAACTTTGAGTATATGTTAATCACATTCATGATCATTGTTAATTTATTTATCCTGAATATGTACTAAGTGTTCTTCAGATCAATTAATGTAAAACAACCTTTTTGATAATTCACGATGATGATTTCATCATGTTAAAATTTTAGCTGCACATTGAATTTTGATTAAGATTTGGTTAACTCAGTCTTTGTGTTATTTCAAGTATTCTAAACTAGAGGATTTTTCTTTTGTTTGTTTCTAAGCTTCCATTACAAGTAGCATTCACGGTTGACATGGAAACTAGTATAAGGATGAACACAATTAAAGAAATAAGGGGTAAGAGAATGTAAATATAATTGTAAGATCACATATATCCATATTCCCATGGAATTCTAAAATTGCTTTGAGGAATACACAAAAATAAATTCAAGCAAAAGAAATATTTGCCATGTTAGCTCTCTACATTGACAATTACTGATTTCTTCATCTTCCAATATGGCATGCAATTTTCTGCTCTATTTTGTAATATGTAAAGGTTATGTGATGGAGGGATACATTCTTGAAGTCATAGGGCATGGAAAATGAACATATGAGAAACCAAGGGTAATAATTTAGTAACTCAAAACCCTGCCAATATGCAAAGACTTTAATAACAACTCAGTCCAGATCGTATTCAATTAATTTCCATTCCTCTATTGCCTAAATCAAATTCTTCTCCACAGAGTGAAGGCACATTTAGTGTTATGTATAGTCTCAGTATAGTGTTATGCTGAGAAATTCTTAATTAAATTACATTAATTCTAATGAATTCAAAATAAAGACATTAAAAAAGAATTTAACATCCTGTCTATGGCCAAATAATGTTTTATAATTTAAATGTAATGTAAGCTATAATAATAATTTAACTGGTACATTCCACTATAACCTCTGTAGGGAGCCTTTTCCCCAGGCACCTCCAAGTAACTCACAGCAAAGGTTCTCAAATATTTGTTTACATGGGAATCATCTGGAAGGCTTATCAAATGCTGATTGCTAGGCCTCACTACCAAAGTTTCTGGTTCTGTAGGTCTGGAGTGAGGCCCAAGAATTTGCATTTCTGACAAGCTCTCCAGTGTGATACTCGTGCTGCTGGTCCAGGGACTGCACTTGGAGAATCAGCAGTTTAAAGGACCCTCCATCCTGCTAGGACTGGATTTTCCAAGAGACAGCCATTTTGAAAGTTTGAAAATGAGCAAAGAATTTATATAAGGATGTAATAAGGCTGGAGAATTGACAGGAAATGCTTTGAATGACATCTAATATTACTGTTTGTTTCCAGAGACTTGAAAGTTCTTTTCGCGCATGGTGCTGCTCTCCTCAGTCAAAGGAGTTAACCACCAGCACCTGTGTGACTAATTGCCATCTGTGCTCTCTGAAACCTTGCTAATAGAAGAGCATGTCAAAGATCTCTAATGAATTTTAAAATGTACCACTTGTGGATGATCTGAGATTATTTTTATGTAAATGAAATTATAGGCCTCCTGTCTAATATATTTATCAAATAAATGGGAGTGTTATGATTGACTGATGTGGGATTAAAGTCAGATTAAAAGGTGGGAATAGTCACATAACCAATGTAGCTTGTAGCATGTAAAACGAAACAAACAAACAAAAACTGGTCCACCTGCTGAGGTCCCAAATAATATATTAACGGTAGTTGAGAAGGGACTAGGCAGTCTGAAAGTTTTTATTTAATCATCGAATAAATCATAATTTATAAATAAAAAATTACAACTCTGACTTTCTGTGATGATCACTTAACTTCTCAAACACTATTTCCTCATTTCCACAATAAGAGACAATTATGTTGACCTGCCTCTTAATTGAGAATAGGAATAATTGAAAGGAGATTTTTTTTAGAACTTAATTTGTAAAAATAAGAGTCAAAATACCTCTTAGTATATCTTTGTTCAATTCAGTTAACCAATTTACCTGACAGATCATGCTATGAAACTAGAGTACAATAAAGATCAATGAAAGCAAAGGCTGTGTTTTACATATAGAAATGTAGAAATAGTGATATTTGTAAGGCTTTTGCTATTCTAGGGAGAATGTAAGTTGAATTGTTACTCTAAACACAGGCTTAAATTTTGCTTTTACATATATTAACATTCATTTGATTTTCCAATGACTATTCAAAGTATTTTAGAGTGGTAACTACTGACTTAATCCAAACCTTCATCATCTTTTCTTTTATTTATTGATTAATAGAGAAAATACTAATATCTTGTGTTCTTTTAAATTGTGCCTTGTCCCAACATGTTAATCAAAGTTGTATATCTCAGATACAAGATGTCCAAATATGAATTAGAAGAAATAAAGACAAATGAAAAGTTACCTGACATCTATAGGATAGGTGATATAAAAATAAATGAAAATATCATAATAATAAATATGTATTTCTTGCAGTTCTTCAAATTGTTGCTTTGCTTTGCAACTATATAATATATATATATACACATATATATATATATATATATTAGTCTATTCTTGCATTGCTGTAAAGAAATAACTGAGACTGAGTAATTTGTAAAGTTTAATTAACTCATGGTTCTGCAGACTGTACAAGAAGCATGGGGGTGTCTGCTTCTGTGGAAGCCTCAGGAAGCTTCCAAGTATGGCAGAGGGCAAAGGGGGAGCAGGTACCTTACACGGTGGGGGTAGAGAGAGTGTGGGGAGGTGCCACACACTTTTAAACAACCATATTTCACAAAAACTCATCACTATCACTAGAACAGCACGAAGAGGATGGTGCTAAGCCAGTCATGAGAAATCTACACCCATGAGCCAATCACCTCCCAATAGGCTCCATCACCAACATTGGAGATTACAGTTCAACATGAGATTTGGGCGGAGACCAACATCCAAACTATACCAACATCTTTATATCTTTATCATATGTCCAGATGTCATTCATTCATTCATACATACATGCATGCAATATGCATTCAAATAAACTTGTTTTGTATAATCATATGCCTACAGCTATAGAGCAAAGCATTACTATAAGAGAAGATGAAGACCAAGATTTCCTACAGAAATAAAGCCAAATTCCTTTCTCACAAAATTTTCGATAAAGTTGGATAAATACTATCAGTATCAGGCTAAATTAGCAAACTGAATGGGGGTAAATCAGAAGCCTTAATCAGGCCAAGTATTTTGTGGTCAAATAGAATATTAGTATTAAGGAACTTCAACTTTAGGAAATTTTAGTATGACCATTTTTTTGTGTTTAAGTTATTCTTTAAAGGCTACATGATGAATAACATATATTGCTAATTATCTATTAAACTCCTTTAAGATCATATTACATTTCTAAATAAAATCCATTTTGATAAATTAGATACAGAATGATGCTTTAGGGCTTCTTTATATTATACCATAAGATTTTAAGTTTCTCAGAAATTTGCCAAACGTTTATTGAGCAAGTACTTTGAACAGACATTGTTCTAGGTGCTGGTAATGCAGAAACGTGTGTAGTGAAGCAATGCGCCTGAAAGTGTTCAGGCCAGCATCAATCTTTGTTAGAAGTGTACAGAATTTATTTAAACATAGACTTACCTTTTGCACTAATCAAAGGTACGAGAACATTTTCTGAGCAGTTTTAGACCCTGAGGAAAAACATTTCAGAGTTGTAGATAATGATATCTTATATTCTGAAACCTCAAATAAACCATTTAGATTACTATGCTTCTTGAACATACTTAACAAATTAAATTTAAAATTTTGACACCTTGAGGCAAAAAATAACAAAAATGTTTGTCCCTATTATTAAAACTGAACAGGGCCTGGTGTGGTGACTCACACCTGCAATCCCAGCAGTTTGGGAGTCCGAGGTGGGTAGATCAACTGAGGTCGGGAGTTTGAGACCAGCCTGGCCAACATGGTAAAACTCCTTCTCTACTAAAAATACAAAAATCAGCTTGGTGTGTGGCATGCGCCTGTAACCTCAGCTAATCAGAAGCTGAGGCAGGAGAACTGGCTTGAACCTGAGAGGCAGAGGTTGCAGTGAGCTGAGATCGCACCACTGTACTCCAGCCTGGGCAACAGAGTGAGACTCAGTCTCAAGAAAAAAGAAAGAAAAAAAAAATTGAACAGGTCTGTGTTCTCCAATGATACATCAGCTTTATCATTTTCACTCTGAAAATAACATTTGCTTTCCCACTAAATCAAACCTACATAATGGAGCACAGAATTCTGCTCTGATGAAATGGGCCTTCATTGAGTAAAGTGCTTCTATTGTTATCTTTTATAATAGGTTTGGACTACTGTTTTGTCTTAGAAACTTATGTGAAGGGCCATCCCTAGACAACATTTTTAAGTAGGCAAAATTTATGTTGGTTTTGCTCTTTCTATAATCAGTCAATTATTTGCTAAAGATGGCTGCTTACTTGTAATTTGTCATCTTTATTTAGAAATCCTAAAGCAAACTGAAATTTTAGAATTATTACTCAAAAATCACAAAACTAAGTATAAAATAATTTAAGCAATTATATTTCAAGCATTATTTTTATAAGTTTGTAGCATTTATAGTATGGAAGTGATTAAAGCTTAAAACTGTACTAAACATTTTGGGACAACCTGCATATAGATAGACAATATTTAGATATACCACTGAAATATAAATTTATGCTTTTTAATGAAAAGTATATAATATATATTAACATATAAAAAGTTATATGTCATATACACACTTGTATAAATATATTTTATGTTTATTTTAGTATAATGATATGTAAATATTTTATAAACATAAATACATAGGTAATTCCCTGAAAATCTTCCATTTGCCAAGACACATATTAGAAAGATGAAAAAAAGGAGAAAATATGTTATTGGGTGAATATGTAGTTCCACTAAAAACTTTAAAGCTACTTTTTATATATAAACACATTGTATAAAGAAAAATACATTTGTTTTTGGGGTTTTTCCCATACCTTCTCCCCACAAAAGTTCTTTTCCAAAGTCAGTCACTTTTAAATTAATATGAAAATAATCTCTAAACTGCATAAAAAACATTAACTGAAGAAAAATATCTGAAGCCATTATTGAAATATTTTATATTCAAGGAAATCACAATTTAAGGATTAGTGCTGACTATTGTTAATCTGGTTTCTGAGTGTTAAACTTTTAAGTTGACAAACTTACTGACTTAAATCTCTAGACTAAATCTCCCACCTTGATTTCAGTAAATATGTGAACTATAGTACTGGTAGCCAGAAAGAATACATGGTCCTCTAACGAAGCACGTTGGAATTGAGTTCCTGGCCCCTTCGCTATGTGCAACATACACACCTGAGCTGCTCTGCCTCATATTCTTCTCTCTTCCTTATCCCTCAACGATTATCTGCCATTGATGGGGTATTTCATGCTGTTAGTTTGAACATAGCATTGAGAAAGCCAACAAGGTCACTTCTGAGATAGCCTGCAAGCCCCTAGTAGCCTAGCAACTTCTGTTACACCAAAGCCAGACTCCGTTAAAAAAAAAAATCTTTTTAATAATTGGAGGAAAGTACAGAGAACTAGTATTAAAAGGTAATGTTTCCTAACATTTCTTACATTCATCAAGGGGAAAGATAGGAATGCATAGAACAGAGAGAAAATAGGAATGTTTAAGTGACTTCTAAAATATTATTATGAAAAAGAACTATTATCATTTTTTGTTTCACTGAATCTATGAAAAGAAAAAACTTTAAGCCTCAAAATTTGGAATTAATGTTTTTGACCATAAGACCTTCCCAGTAAGAATAATTATAATTATGAAGTATTTTGTATGCATTAGACATTTTCTAAGCATGTTACAGGCATGTATTCCTTTAATTTTCCAAACAACCCAATAAGGTAAACATTTATATGAGTCTTTTATTTTTGAAGATGAAGATACTGATGCTTAGAGGTTTTATGACTTGTCCTAAAGACTTTAGTTTTGTAGTAGAAACCAATAAGGACAGAACATTCACTTTATAGCACGCTTTACTATAAGTATCTTAAGATTTGTTTTCTGGAAAAGGTTGTGGAGTATTATTAAGGGCAAAGGATTATAGATACGGATATTTATAAAAATTACACACATATACAATATGTACATTATTTTCATTTTTATCTGTGAGAACAATTACATATGTGAGCCCCCTGTGGAAAGAGACCACAATCAATAAGTATGGAACAACTTGGAATTACATTTGCTTACTTAGTGCTAGAAAGCATTTTCTCCTCAAGTAGAAATTAAGCTAATAAATAAAATATATGAGATATAAGCATATTGTTACAATTTGAATATAACTTGGAAAAGAAAATTGTAAATGTATGTTTTAAAAAAAACAAATAGTAAATAAATTGACCAAAATATTTGAGGCATTTGGGGGTGGCGAGACTCTAGCCAACTTTTCATTTCTTTATATATTTTTCATTTTACTTAATGAGTAACCTTACTACCAGTATGATGAAACATATTTAAGGACAGAAGTAGAAAATGTAATTATATAGTGTTATAATCAGAGTCTTAGAGTTATAAATACATTATCTATAAAGTATGAACATCCATTAGCAAAATTATTATTAGGCAGTAATACGCACATTTGTTAGATTTTGGATCTTAGAAAGTAAATGACTTCAAAAGGAAACTTACCAACTTACCTCATTATCAAAATATTAGATGTTAGAATTAGATATCAAATGAATAATAGCAAAATATTAGAAACTTGTTTATATTGACCTGAATTTTATTTCAATAGCATGGTTTATACTTAAAAAAAACAGAAAAAATTCCTAGATTTAAAAAAGCAATCAAAGGTGATGTTTTGCTTATTGACTAGTACTTTTGAAGTATAATACGAACTTATTTGAAGCTTACAGAAATAAGTAGAATATGAGTTTTTTTCTCAAAGAACACTCAGACTAGGTAAAAACATGAGACATATACCCAAATAAAAGTCGGAATAAATCATTGATTCTTTCTGCAAGCAGTGCTGTATATCTAGTAGATGACAGGATACAGTGGTGAATACGACACAGACTTTGCCCTCGATAACCACACAGTCCAGGAGAGGAACTAAATAAGAAATGTAGCGATTACAAGGACAATGTATATATAGATTCATTTCTTTGTCCCTAGTCTATTTCAAGGCTTTTATTAAGCACCTTCTGAGCTTCTACCAAGAAAATGGGAGGGGACTGTGAGGGGTAAAGATGCATGTCAAAATCAAGTCCTTACAGAAAGGAATATACTATCCAGAATGAAGTAGTCAACTGTTTCTATTTGAAACTCTTGGAGAGAAAATTCAAAGCAATCCTTCTAGGTTCTAAGTGGTAAGGAGGGAAACAAATTTGCAACCTGATTAATCCAGGAACACATTCATGGATGAAGTGTTCTTGAGCATTTGTTTTAGCAAATAAATTTTAATTTACCATATTCTATTCTATTTCAAAGTGATCAGTATTGTGAAGCAACATTTTTAATAATGTTTCTTCACAATTGCTTCAAATGCTAATTTAAAACATTAACTTTAATAATGTAGCAGTAGAATCATCTCAATTTTCTTAACCCATTTTCAACAAACTGAAAAAAGCAGAAAGTAATAAGCCAATTAACAATAAATTGATTATGCTTCATTCCTTAATTTTTGCTTCCAAAAGGTTTGCCAGTGGCATAACAGAACATGACTTTAAAAAATCATTAACTTAAATACTGCTCTTTTTTCTTAATCATATATAGCTTCATACCAACATGAGAGGAACTGTACAAAACAAGACAGGATAATGGAATTGAAAGAAGCCTGGAGCACAGATAGCATGCTGGGCTTTTCCTGACTGTGCCTTGAATTGGTTTTGTGACCTTGTGAAAACTGCTCAGCTCTTTTTGACTCAGTTCACTTAGATTCAAAACGGGAAAATTTTAAGGAAATTGTAGAAAGAATTACCTGCAACTCTGAAATACTTCATTTTTATAACACTTCTGACACCTAAAAATTTACATGAAAAGGATATGGTAAGTAGGTGGATAGGTAGACAGGTAGGTATGTGAACACACCTACATGCAAGTACACTCAGCCCCCAGTTCTGAAAGCCCCCGAAGGACCCAGAGAGCCAAAAATGAAGGAGATGAAGAAATGCTTCCTTTCCACACACACAGTATGTAAAGCAAACAATCACATAATATTCAATTCAACAAATGATGATAAATCTTGAATAGAAAAGATAGTTTCAAATATCTTACAAATTGATAAATGGGTATCAGCATTGAGATACTTAAAGTCATTTTCTTTATATCTTTGCTAGATTATCACCCAAAAAATTAGACACTCAATTTTTAAGTTGATTAGGCATCTGGTTTTTTCCATGATGTGAGTGATATGCCTCATGCTGTGTTAAAAAAAAAAATCCCTGCTCAGACACACATGCAAACATACACAAATTGTTTCATTTACATACTTATAATTATGGATTTTATCCTGGAACTACTGTTTTTAAAAAAAATCGTGGAAAAAGGAACAGAATTCACTGAAGTTGAGAACATTCAGAAATTTATTGGTAGCTTTCTGATTTCTCCAAAATGATACTATAAAGCCAGAGCTTGGCCATATAACAAAAATTAGCATTTAAAATGTTGTGCCCCTTGATATTTTGATAAAGAGAATTATTTAATTCTTAATGCAGATTTGAATAACTTAAAAGATATGTAATGGAATAGAATAGTATTAATAGATATGTAATAGATAAGGCAATATCTGTGCATCTTCATATCATTGGTTATACACAGTTCTGAATGGTTCCCAGAAATGAGTTATATGGATACAAAAAGAGTGCTTTGGAATTATGTGGCTACAAAAGGGATGGTTTAGAAAAACAGAATCTAGAATCTAAGATGAAAATTAAAGGGAACTTATAGCCCTGTAATCTTTACTTGTTAGCAGCAGATTCTCCCCCTAGCTTTCTGATTAGGGGATTTACTTTCTTGGTACCTTTGTTTTTTGTGGTTAAGGAAAAATGTATATTTGGGAAATATGAATGTACACACTTTGATACATGTTTTATTCCTTTGTATCTGTAAAAATGAGGTTGTTCCTACTTGCCAATAGGATCTGGAGAGTATAATATTTCTCATGCATAGAAAAGATAGCCAACTGCTGCTATACCAGACTTATCTTCTTACCAAGTGCCTTTGTATCCAGTGACACCTGTGGCCTGGGTCACTGAACATAGGTATGGTCTACCCAGCCTGATCCCAACTTTAGTCTTACTGGCAACAAATCAATGAATTGGAACTCTGAAGTTCTGTAACTTATAGTCGTCACAGCTATTTACTAAATTAGAGTTTAATGTGACAAATTGTTGGATTTTTTGAATACCATTAGATGTACCAGGTGAAGGGTTTGGACCTTTCACTGGCTGTGAAACAAAGGGCAGAAAATTTGCCATCTACATAGGAAGCTGAGAAACACCAAATGTTTTATAGCCATGGTTTCCTCATAAAAACCCTAACTTGCAGGAAGTCATGGTGACCTTTCTCGAATTGCACCTGTTTATTGCTAATGGTCTCCAACAGCATTTAAAGTGGCCAATATAAAAAGTATAAATCTAAAAATACCCACCAAAATTTGGCCCTTCTTTCTTTAAATTCAATAGAACTCAAAGTATAAGGATTCTCCAAAAAATTGGCCCCAC
Organism: Sapajus apella; assembly: GCF_009761245.1. Lineage (NCBI taxonomy): Eukaryota > Metazoa > Chordata > Mammalia > Primates > Cebidae > Sapajus > Sapajus apella. Next base: position 3,578,750 of record NW_022437021.1, read on the forward strand.
TTTCAGGTAGGAAGAGTACCATGTACCATTTAAAATAAATAAATGAAAATCAGGCAACTTCTACAGAAGAAACCTGCATTTCTTCTCAGAATAATCATAGCTATAGTTAGCTCTCCAAGGTAAATAAACTAATTTTTGTATAGTTGACATTTTTGTCTTTTATATAGCTATACATGGAATTATTATGAATTAAGTAGGGTGGGAGAAATGCTAAGTCTTTGCTAGAAATAAAATACATTTTCTAAGTTTAGAAATATTTACTTATACAAATAAAAATAGCACAATAAGGAACAATGAGGACTATAAAAAATAGTCAACAATGCTTCTTCTGATGCAACAAATAGAAAATATTCCATTTACCCTCTTAATGATTAAATCATGGTATAAGTGAAATGTAGGGAAAACAGCTGGTAAAATGCCACATGTTGTTTATACATTACCTGTCAAGATAGTAAAAATTAACTAATTGAACTAAGTTCTCATACACCAGTAATCTCATTTGCCCCGATCAGGTTGAATGGCATTTACTTCTTCTTTGTGAGCTCATTTGGCAATTTTGATTCAGGGTCTATCTTCATTTCACTTTTCTCATTAATATCTACCAGGTATTTTTCATCTTTTTTCAAATATTCCATTATTTCTGCTTAAGAAACTGAAGATAATATTTGTAACTCTGATATTTTTCAACAAATGAGAAATAGTTGCTTCAACAATAACAGCAATTTATTCTATATTTATGAACACATTTTGAAAAATGTTTATATTTGAAGATAGATTGTATCAGTTTATTTTCATACTGCTATAAAGAACTTCCCAAGACTGGGTAATTTATAAAGGAAAGAGGTTTAATTGACTCAATTCCACTTGGCTAGGGAGGCCTCAGGAAACTTAGCATGGACCTTCTTAGCATGGTGGCAGGAGAGAGAAGAGTGAGCAAGTACAGAGGAACTGCCTTTTAACCATCAGATCTTGTGAGACTTACTATTACAAGAACAGCATAAGGAAAATCTCCCCCATGATTTAATCACCAACCAAATCCTTCCTTCAACCTGGGGATTACAATTCAAAATGAGATTTGGGTGGGGACACAGCCTAATCATATCACAGACTATATTGTAACATAACGGAATTTGAAAATGCCTTTCAAAGATATTTTATTAATACTATCAATAATGATAAAGCTCAACATCTTTATTGAATACTATGTGCTGAGGACTATTAAACATTTTATATATATATATATATATTTATATATATTTATCTAATTCCTCAACTGCCCTATAATATAAAGACAGACTATCATTTACCTCATTGTACAAATGAGTTAATTGAGGCTAAGAGTGGTTAAGTAACTTTCCTAGGGTCGCTCTACTAACAAATGAGAGAGCCAGTATGTAAATTTTAAAAGTGGAATTCTAGAATCATTACTCTGAAACTATCATATTGATGCCTCATATCAGTTTTCACTTAAGTTATGTTAAGCAAACCAGATAATTATGGCATATACAGAATTCTAGATATATGATAAACAAATTTATGGAATTTAAATTCATACAACAGAAAAAAAAACAGAGGAAAACACTGGTATGTATGAGTGAAGACTAAACATCTTTGAAGTCTGTAAAAGTTTGAAAGGGCTTCGTACGAGAACTAAAAAAATAGAAGATTATATTGAGCAGTTAATAAGCATAATTCACTACTCAGCATGGCTTAAGCTTTTTATTACATAATTAACATGATCATTCTGTAAGAGTTAAATAATACAAAAGATTTAGATAAAAATAAGTATTTTCTCTCAATCCTACAACTCACCTCCTCAGAGAAACCCATTTTAAACTTTTTTTTTTTTAATCATTCCAGATATATTTTGGTAAATGTAAATATATGTCTATTAGAAACACAAAAGGCATGAAACTATAAATATCAATATATAGTTTATTTTTAACTTAACAATGCCCATTACAGGTCTTTCCATATAATCCCATAGAGATTGATCGCATTCTTTTTAATAGTTATATAATATTCTATTTCATTAATAAAAAATCAGTATTCTAGATTTTTTCTGGTTTTGTGTCGTTTCTAAAACTGCTGCAATAAACACCTTTGTATACTCTCCACATACTAGTATACTTCAAGTAAATTCATAGGAATGGTTAGGTTTAGGTTTTTTGCAGATACTGACCTTCAAAAAGATTGTATTTCTATGCTCCCACCAACTATGCAGAAGTACATTTTTCTTCATACAAATACCAATGCTGGACAACAGAAGACAGTGTAGTCTTTGCTAAACTAACAGGCAAGAAAACTCGTGACATTAATTGGCACATATTTAATTGTGAATAGCATTAGTTATAATAAAATCAAGTATTTCTTTATGAGCAGAGTTTTCTCATATTTGAATAGGACATTTATATTTTTGTTATTCATTTTTATTTATTGTGTTTTCATCTGTTGATTTGCTATTTGTTTTTATATGGACTTCAGACTACTTTCTGTCACGTATGTTTTGAGTATTTTTCCAAGTTCTTGATATTTTATGTTTTGGAGTGTGTGTGTGTGTGTGTGTGTGTGTGTGTGTCTCCTTGGAAATAAATTTCAAATTCCTATCTTACCAGGATTATCAATCTTGGCTTTATGTCTCCTAAGTTCAATGTCACCCTTGGAAGTTCTTTTTCTATTCTGTGATTAAATAAATACTCATATTTTTATCTACTGTTCTTAATGTTTCATGTTTTTACATTTACTTATTTTATACATCTGAAATTTCTTTAGCAGTAGGGACAGAAGAAGAACCCCATTTTTCCCCCAAGGCTTTGAAGTTGTTCCAGTGTCATTTATTAAATAATCCATCTTGTCCCTACTAATATAAAATGTCACCTTTTCCCTATAATAATAAATTCCTAAGAGGAGTTGGACTTATTTCTGGATTTTCTGTTTAGTTACATTGAACTAATCCCTTTCAACATTCTCCTTGTGTCAATATTTTATTCAACGAGATTTCCTTATCTTGGATTGAAAATGTATACTCATTACAATCGTGAGAAAGAAACCCTAAGAGGTCGATGAGTGTCACTGTCTTCACAGTAACTATACACAAGGAAGTTCAGTGTGTTTTGTTTCATTTTTAGTATTCCAGATCCTTAAACTTTTGATAGCTGGAATGTAAGAATAATTAAGGTTTTGTTTTTCTTTCCATATAGTTCATCTGCTCCTAGTTTTCAGCTATGTAATCTTTCAGGATTCTAAAAAGATGGCAGCACTGTTATGAATTGTAATGCTATATTTAAAAGGTCTTTTGCAAAAATAGGCATAATTTATGGGAACAAATCATTGCTAGTTTATAATACAAGATTATTTAATCTCTACAGCTATCTGAAAGAGCATTATTAACATCATCTAAATTTATAGGGTGGAAATGTGTCTCAGAAATGCAAGTCATTAGTGCAAGGCCATATGGCTAGCAAATTAAAAAAAAGATCTCAAATCAAACTCTGATCTTTTGATATTAATCCAAAGTTCTTTCTACTACTTCAGATTTCCTGAGGTTAGAAGCATTTTCAACATTTGGGCTTTGTGCCTGGCACTGTGATAGGTATTGGGTAGTAAAAAAAAAATCTTCTGTTCTCACTCCCTATATTAAGATGGAATTACTTCTGAAGTCCATAATGGACTAGGCAGAAGCAAAATTATGATATCAGTGGTTAATCTTGACATCCTTCTTGCAACTTCATGACACCTGCTTCTCAAACGCCCATGCATTTTATACTCTCATGGTTCTAATGTGCAAAACACCACCCCAATGTCTTACCCAAGTTTATCTTCCTTCAACTTACTCTCATGTTGCAAATCATAATTTCTTTTCACTTTCAAAATGATAAATTTACAGCTCTGCATCTTAGTCTCTTAAAACCCCGTGATAATTTAAGAGTCATACAATATCACCCTCTCTTCTAGGCCATTTATAATATACAGAGGACCTCTGATACTATATTATTACTTTTTAATTATAAAAAAATATATAGATCATTTTGGAAAATAAGTAATATTATGGGAAAATTTCATCATCTTATAATTAGAGATAATTTTTATGTATATACACGTAACATACTTCTAGACGCTCTTGACTTGCACGTATTTATTCTTTTAAGGGTTCTACTAGTCATAATGGTTCATAACCTCCTTTTTGTTTTTTATTTTAGGATATGTTTACAACATCTTTTCATGATACTGAATTCTCTTCCAACATAATTTTTAATTGCTGTATAGCAATCCACAATGTGTCCATCTCCTTTTTATGAGCCATTACACTGTTTTCATTGTTTGGTGTGATGATACTAGTCCCAGTTAGTATCGCTGAAGCAAAAATCTTTATCCATATATGAATATTTCCTTAGAATAAATTCTGAGCAGTGAATTCCTGAATCAATGTGAAAACAATATTTTGAAGCTTTGTGAAATAACTTAGCCTAATGAAACAACTTCGTAGTGTGGCATTCGAGGCCATCCTAGTGGATGCACCATAGTTTATTGGATCACATCACAACAATCAACCAACTAGTGCCACCTACTAGTTTGGGATTATCATGGTTTTGAAGACCCATAATAAAATCTTTTTATATGTTTAACAGAGGGCGATGTTAAACATTTTACATTGTTTTGAGGAAAATTTTAAGGTAAGACTTGTAAAAGAAAGGATAGGACTCTGGGATATGGTCACACTGATTTTGAATAATAATAAAAATTATGCACACACATTATTTCATGTATAACTAAAAAGAAAATAAATTCAGTTATACTATGGCTCAATGCTTTTATTTTTAAACTTTTATTTTATGATTATTGAAAGAATTCTTTTAGATCCATTTATACATAGATGTTTATAATGTATCAGTCTTGTGGGAACATTGAAATAGAAATGGAGATAAAAGCAGAATTATTTAATCTACACTAAAACTTCACATTTAGATTTTGACATTTCTCAAATCACTTTTTGACTAAAAATTATCCATGTTCATATTTTTCTACTCAGCTTTGAATTCTGATGCTCATTCTACAAATCTGAATGTGCATTGGTAAGAAAGGACAGACAGCTTTATCATGACTGCCTTCTGGGGGATAGCAATTATAAGATCCAACTCTACTTTAGAGATACTCAGTTGTGAAAAATGTGCAAATGGTGTATGTGCATATATTTCATTAGAATCAATCAGACAAGAGTGCAGCAAAGAAAACATATATAAGCAGATACATTTGAGAAACATAAACAACAATATAACAGCTAAACTAATACTATTCATAATAATCACAATGATATATTTTATTTGTGCCATTCATCATTACCAATCAGATGAGATTTTCCAAGCATGCATGCATTTTTGGTCAAAATAAAACAGTAGGTCCATGTTTTGACACACCTTTGCCACAAACAAACCGAGTCAGGGATATAGCAACTGATAGTGCCTAAGAGTTCATCTCCCATAGGGTCATAACTTCATGCCATATGCTTTAGAATGTCTACAAATTTTCTGCTTATAAGTATTTTTTCCACACACAAGAATTCATATGTTAGAAATATTTTGTCTTCCTTATAGCCGTCCTTGAGAATGGCTTGAAAGAAAGTGATTTACAATGATAAGAATCATTAATTGATCAGTGTAATTCAATTAGTCAAAATGTATTTACCTAGAAGGTATGAAGAAAATGGCTTATTCTACTGATGTCAGAAACACTTGAAGATGTGTTTGTATCCAGAAGAAAAGGATGTTCATGTTTTTAGAAAGGACAAAGACGTTGCTGGAATCCACATGGCCTTGTAATATAAATAAGTGAATGGTACAATTTTAAGTTGCATGAGTATGATATTATTTTTTCCATTAGATTTCTAAAAGTATTTTTAAATAACCTAGATGTACTGCCTATTTGTGCTGCTACCATTCTTAATGGCTCATAATGGCAAGTTATTGTCTCTGAATAATAGAACTTTTAGGATTATCTATTGGTCAACTGGTTGCATTCTTACAGAAAGAGAAAATAAAATTTATTGGAAAACTGAAGTAGCGCTTTAAAATGTACACATGAAATCAAATTAATGTTTTCAATAAATAATTATTTTGAGTGCATTAATACATACACAGACATGATGCTGAATGTAAGAAATTAAATAACTAGATTTGGTAGCAGCAATAGAGTGATGTCAACTTTAGTGAGCTGCCATAATTCATATTAGATTCTTATAATAATATATTATTATATTGAAGATTTTACTTGTTTCTGATAATTAATTATATATGATATTGGTAACAAGCAATTATTTATTTTACAGTATTGAAGCACTAACCAGAATTCGTCAGCACAGATCCTCTTCATATTGAGGGCTCAGTAAAGTATTACAAAAGTATTATAGCTACAGATGTTTAAAAGACTATAAATATGTGGCTAACTTCAAGTTTAAAGGGGTCAATTATTACATATCATATAGTTTTTTTCTTTTCTGCCATAGCATATAGTAACCAAAATTGAACATGTAAAAACAAATTATTTTCTATTTCTTTGATGGTAAGCTTACCTTTTAATTTAGCACAGGAGTTACATTCAGACTATGTCAGCACATAGGCTACAATTTCACCATCTTAGCTCACCTTGTCCTTTACTTTGTGCAGAGTGTAGTAACTGCTCTGAGGATGAATAAAATTACAGATAAGCAAAGTTCTAATGACTGCTTCAAACACAGAATGTTACCCGCTATGTCTAGCCTGTGATTTGAGGGAAAATGTTGCTCTGCAAGTGTTTCTCTAACAGATTTCCAAAGTGCATTGACCAGAAGATTTGAAGCATTCTTCATGGTTGTTCAATGTGGCAACCATGACTGAAAGTTTTGGAATACTGTAGAATGAGAAGGAAGGGCAAGGGACTTTAATTTCCTTCTGTACTTCTGTGTAGGTGAAAACCATTCCATAATTACCCTTTGTTTTGAGTGTTTATGGATATCTTCTTTGTCTTTTCCTGCTCTAAGCCCTATGTTAGCAAAAAAAAAAAAAAAAAAAAAAAAAGGGAAGAGAGAAGTAAGCCATTCTATTTCCTGTTTACCCCGATAATACCAAGTGTAAGTCTATTTCTTACTAAAGTCCCAAAAGAAAATTGTAGCCACAAACTTCCAGAAAAAAGATGGCTCTCAGGATGTCAAAAAAGGGCATAAATTCCTCTAGGCTTATATTTAAATTGACTTTTACAAATAAGGAAAAGCTAATTTGCTACATTTATTTCCTTTGTTGGTAAATAGAGTGTATTAAAGCAAATCTGACCAGACCTCACAACTTCAAAATTAGACCTGAAGGGGCCTCAAGCACATCATAGAGGCTGCACAATAGGGCAAAGAAAAGGGCTTTAAACTGGAATATCTGGGTTCTAGTCCTTACTTTAGCACTTATTAATTGGATAATAATGGTAAATTCCTTGGTTTCCTTGTCTTATATCTAGCCTGTATAGAGGGTAAACCACAAGCAAGTTCCTTCAATTTTTTTGAGAAGGAGTCACAATCTGTTGCCCACGCTGGAGTTTAGTGGCGCGATCTCAGCTCACTGCAACCTCCGCCTCCTCAGTTCAAGCTATTCTCCTGCCTCAGCCATCTGAGCAACTGGGATTACTGCCATGTGACACCATACCCAGCTAATTTTTTGTATTTTTAGTAGAAACAGGTTTGCACTATGTTGGCCAGGCTGGTCTAGAACTCCTGACCTCAAGTGATTCACTCACTTGCCTTGGCCTCCCAAAGTGCTGAGATTACAGGCATGAGCCATTTGCTGTCCCTGTTAAGGGTTGTTGTGAAGTATAATTGAGATCCTGTATATGGAACTCAACTGCAAAATACAACATGGTATGAGATTCAAAGATATGGAATAATTCACTCATAAGGATACTAATCTTCACACAAATCCTGCTCAGACCTTTCTGGTTTCCATTGGTATGGGCCATCTACTCTTGCTATGTAGGGAGACAGACTGACACAAACAAACACTCTAATAACTCTGCAGAAACATTAGGCCTTTAAAGTTCAAATTTCATCATAACATATAGCAATCAAGAAGATTTTCATCCCTCTCCTTACATAAAGGGTTAACAGTATATTTTCACTATGTGGAAGGTGGGCATAACTCCTCTAAAATAGATCCCTTTGTCACGCCACAACTGGAACTTACTAAACTTACAAATTCTTTTATTAGGTGAGTATCACATAAACAATACAGTCAGCAAACTGGAGCAGATTAGATCTACAGGATGTCAATATCGTTTTCATTGTTTTCAAGGAAAATGAAATCTCTTGTATTTTATCTTCAATGACTAAGACATTAAGCTAGACTTGTGGGTAGAGGTCAAGTACAATTTGAAAAGGACCTAGGTATCAAAATATATTAAAGATAAGAATATTTTAACACTCCACTGTCAATATTAGACATATCGAGACAGAAAATTAATAACAATATTCAGGACTTGAACTCAGATCTGCACCAAGCAAACCTAATAGACATACACAGAGCTCTCCACCCAAAATCCACAGAATTTACATTCTTCTCAGCACCATATCATGCCAACTCTAAAACTGACCACATAGTTGGAAGTAAATCACTCCTCAGCAAATGCAAAAAAACGGAAATCATAACAAACGGTCTCTTAGACCACAGTGCAATCAAATTAGGACTCAGGATTAAGAAACTAACTCAGAACCGCATAACTTCAAGGAAACTAAACAATAAGCTCTTGAAAGTTGACTGGACAAACAATGAAATGAAGATAGAAACAAAGATGTTCTTCAAAACCAACGAGAATGAAAACACAACATACCAAAATCTCTGAGGCACATTTAAAGCAATGTCTAGAGGAAAATTTATAGCAACAAATGCCCACATAAGAAGCAAGGAAAGATCGAAAATTGACACCCTATCATCAACATTGAAAGAGCTAGAGGAGCAAGATCAAAAAAACTCAAAAGCTAGCAGAAGAAATAACTAAGATCAGAGCAGGCCTGAAGGAGACAGAGACACCAAAAAACCTTCAAAAAATCAGTAAATCCAGGAGCTGTGTTTTTGAAAATATCAACAAAACAGACAAACCACTAGCCAGATTAACAAAAAAGAAGAGAGAGAAGAATCAAATAGATGCAATAAAAAACAATAAAGGGGATATCACCACTGATTCCACAGAAATACAAATTACCATCAGAGATTACTACAAACAACTCTATGCACATAAACTAGTAAACCTGGAAGAAAGGGATAAATTCCTGGACACTTGCACCCTCCCAAGCCTAAACCAGGAAGAAGTCAAAACCCTGAATAGACCAATAACAACAGCTCAACTTGAGGCAGCAATTATTAGCCTACCACTCAAAAAAAGCCCAGGTCCAGATGGGTTCACAGTCGAATTCTACCAGACATACAAAGAGGAGCTGGTACCATTCCTTCTGAAACTATTACAAACAATCCAAAAATAGGGAATTCTTCCAAATTATTTTATGAGACCATCATCATCCTGATACCAAAACCCAGCAGAAACTCAACAAAAAAAGAAAACTTCAGGCCAATATCCATGATGAACATAGATGCAAAAATCTTCAATAAAATACTGGCAAACCGATTGCAACAGCACATCAAAAAGCTTATCCATCACGATCAAGTAGGCTTCATCCTGGGGATGCAAGGCTAGTTCAACCTATGCAAGTCTATAAACGTAATCTATCACATAAACAGAACCAAAGACAAAAACCACATGATCATCTTAATAGATGCAGAGAAGGCCTTTGACGAAATTCAACAGCACTTTATGCTAAAAACTCTCAGTAAACTAGGTATCTACAGAACATATCTCAAAATAATAAAAGCCATTTACAACAAAACCACAGCCAATATCATACTGAATGGGCAAAAACCGGAAGTATTCCCTTTGAAATCTGGCATTAGACAAGGATGCCTTCTCTCATCTCTCATATTCAATATAGTATTGGAAGTCCTAGCCAGAGCAATCAGGCAAGAAAAAGAAATAAAGAGTATTCAATTAGGAAAGAAGGAAGTCAAATTATCTCTATTTGCAGATGACATAATTGTATATTTAGAAGACCCCATCTTCTCAGCCCAAAATCTCCTTAAACTGATAAGCAACTTCAGCAAAGTCTCAGGATACAAAATCAATATGCAGAAATCACAAACATTCCTATACACCAATAACAGACTAAATGAGAACCAAACCAAGAGCAAACGCCCATTCACAATTGCTACAAAGAGAGTAAAGTACCTAGGAATACAATTAACAAAGGATGTAAAGGAGCTCTTCAAGGAGAACTACAAACCACTGTTCAAGGAAATAAGAGATGACACAAAAACATTCCATGCTCATGGTTAGGAAGAATCAATATTGTGAAAATGGCCATACTGGCCAAAGTAATTTACAGATTCAATGCCCTCCCCATCAAGCTACCTATGACCCACTTCGCAGAACTGGGAAAAAAAACACCCTAAACTTCTTGTGGAACCAAAAGAGAGCCTGCATAGTCAAGACAGTCCTAAGCAAGAAAAACAAAGCTGTAGGCATCACCCTACCTGACTTCAAACTATACTATAAGGCTACAGTAATCAAAACAGCATGGTAATGGTACCAAAACAGAGATATAGACCAATGGAACAGAACAGAGGCCTCAGAGGCAATGCCGCACATCTACAACCATCTGATCTTTGACAAACCTGGCAAAAACAAGCAGTGGGGAAAGGATTCCCTGTTTAATAAATGGTGTTGGGGTAACTGGCTAGCCATATTCAGAAAACAGAAATTGGACCCCTTCCTGACACCTTACACTAATATTAACTCCAGATGGATTAAAGACTTAAACATAAGTCTTTAAAACCCATAGAAGACCATAAAAATTCTAGAAGAAAAACTAGACAAAACTATTCAGGACATAGGCATAGGCAAGGACTTCATCACTAAAACACCAAAAGCATTGGCAGCAAAAGCCAAAATAGACAAATGGGATCTAATTAAACTCCAGAGCTTCTGCACAGCAAAAGAAACAATCATTAGAGTGAACAGGCAACCAATAAAATGGGAAAAAATTTTTGCAATCTACCCATCTGACAAAGGGCTAATATCCAGAATCTACAACGAACTAAAACAGATTTACAAGAAAAAAACAAACCCATTCAAAAGTGGGTGAAGGACATGAACAGACACTTTTCAAAAGAAGACATTCATAAGGCCAACAAACATGTGAATAAATGCTCATCATCACTGGTCATTAGAGAAATGCAAATCAAAACCATATTGAGATACCATCTCACTCCAGTTAGAACAGCAATTATTAAAAAATCTGGAGACAACAGATGCTGGCGAGGATGGGAGAAATAGGAACACTTCTATACTGTTGGTGGGAGGGTAAATTAGTTCAATCATTGTGGAAGACAGTGTGGCGATTCCTCAAGAAATTTGACCTAGCAATCCCATTACAAGGTATATATCCAAAGGATTATAAATCGTTCTATTATAAAAACACATGCACAGGTATGTTCATTGTGGCACTGTTTACAATAGCAAAGACCTGGAACCAAACCAAATGCTCATTGATGATAGACTGGACAAGGAAAATGTGGCACATATACACCATGGAATACTATGCAAACATAAGAAATGATGAGTTCGAGTCCTTTGTAGGGACATGGATGAATTTGGAAACCATCATTCTCAGCAAACAGACACAAGAACAGAAAAACAAACACCCCATATTCTCACTCATAGGCGGGTGTTGAACAATGAGAACACATGGACACAGGGAGGGTAGCATCACAAACTGGGGTCTATTGGGGGGAACTAGGGGATGGACAGTGGGGGATAGGGAGGTTGTGTAGGGAAAACATGGGGAGAAATGCCAGATATAGGTGACGGGATGGAGGCAGCAAACCACATTGCCATGTATGTACCTATGCAACAATCCTGCATGTTTTGCACATGTATCCCAGAACCTAAAGTGCAAATATATACATATGTATACATATATATATGTATGTATACATATATATACACATATATAAAATAAATAGATAAGAATATCATATAAAAGATTAGGATGAAGTTTCTTGAGCTGTTACAAAACCTAGAGGATGTCAAATTTCAGGGGACCTTAGACATTAGCTAATAAAACTTTTTCATTTTATAGATGTGAAACTAGATTGATATATTGATTAGCCTAAGATGATATGGGTACAGTTAGCAGTAAAAGCAGGACAAGAATATGGGTCAATATGACTTGAATATTATTTGCAATTCCAGTAATTATATACAGTCTTCACATTTCCTTCTAATTTTAGTTATAAATGTTGCTTCATAGGTACTTAGGGCATCCCCTAAAATGCTTTCCCCATCTCCTCAGGATGCAGAGCTGGTTCTGTATAAGAATGATATACTTGAAGCTTTCAATAGAGAAGGTAAAGAAGAGAGACAGGATCTCATCCTTTCTTTAATCTGAAAGTTCTTTGCTCATTTGCATTCAGGATATCTAGGACAACATGTCTTAATATGATGCTCCCAGGACACAGCACAACAGTTACTCCTCCTTCTCTTCTTAATATCTCTGTGCCTCATTTTTTATCTGTAAAATGGGGTGACAAAAGTACCTACCCTATCTATTATGGTGAGAATTAAATGAGATGACATATGTAAAACATTTTGAACATTGCTGATACATAGTAAGTTCTAATAATATTAGCTCTTATTGTTGCTATTGTTATTGCTATTAATACATACTATCCTCCATGTTGGTGAGATGCAGTTTTTAAGCTATTAAAGTTAGTAACAAGACACATGAAAAAATCTGGCCAAATAGCCTCAATATAATAGTTGAGATTGTTCAAAAAGACTAGTTTCAGAGCTGAATAATTTTAAGATTCTATTGCAGATTATTCCTTATAATTATAATGAGAAGAGGTAGTGTAAAGGATAGTATGTGCATAAATAGAACACTTTTTTTAATGTTAGAGTTTAAAATTTGGTCCTGAAAAAAAAAAAGTTTACCAGGAATGTGTAAAAATAACCCCATAAATGTTTGACTCTCTCTGAATAATCTTATTGTACAAGAAGATAAAGGTTATCATCTTCATTCTATAAGCTTTTAAAGGACTTTCTACCTGCCTAATTCTGGACCCTCTCTCTGACTTATTAGGCCATCTAGAGGCTACTTTATGCTGAATGAGAAATGGAGCAGACCCAGGTCACAATAAACTAAATATCTGTATATTTATTTGTAAAGAAAATAAATATCTATATATTTATTTATAAAGATAATAAATATACATGTATTTGCAAAGAAAATAAATATACATTTGTTTGTAAATAAAAACAAGTATCTATGTATTTATTTGTAAATAAAAACAAATATCTACATACTAAATAATTATTGCATGTCAGCTGTCTTATGGACCTAACCTCTTTGAAGATCACATTAATGCTGCAAGAGAGGCATTACAATCTCCATTTTTCAAATGAAAAAATGGAATCTCAAAAAATTAACTTTCCAAAGGTCACACAGATTGTAAAGACCATGGCAGGGATTCAATGTTAGCTTACTCATTCCACGATGCCATCTGGAAAGTTAAAGTGGTTTTATTGAAAAATCAACTTTTTAGAAAACATCTTTTATAATACATACAGAAACATTAAGAATAAAACGTGGAACTACAACTCAAATAAATGAAAATGTAAAAAGTGAAGCAATCGCTTTTTAAACCAGCTATTCTATGAGAAACGTGGTTCTATATTATAGTATATAGATCTATTAGAAATTATAAGGTTTCCTAGTAAATAAACATATATGTACTTCATTTAGTAGATGTTGTTTGAAAGAGCTTTTTCATTTAAAATATTTATTACAGAAATGATTTTCTTTCAAAATAATTTTTTTCGCATCCTTTGTGGAACATTTGGGGCTGCCAATTGTCATTTGGGATTACTCATGTAATCCCAATTTCCTTTGAAGCCAGTACTATGTTAAGAGCATGCTAGACGTGCACTGAGAAGCGAAGAAGTCAGGATTCACATGAAGGCGAGGTTTCCAGGCTTTCTCAAGTGCAGAACAGCGTGGAGGCAGCAGCTCTGTGTCTGTATTTGGGCAATGGAAACGTATTAAAAGAATGTTAATAGTCATTCCTGGACTTCCTGAGGTCTCTGGTTTACCTTATTTTGTTTTGTTACATAACAAGCTTTACTGCCTTAATTCGATGCTGGTTCTTACATATGATAAGCATTGGTTGAAGGAAAATAGTTATCATGTCAGTATCGCCACTTATCAAGGAAAAAAATTTTTGAGTGCTGTTTAGAGAACTATACAATTTCCTTGGAATCATATGATCTCCCTGCATGTGTAAGGGGCAGATGCAGCCAAACTGCATGGAGCTCTTCAAGAACTGCTGAAGAGCATCTTCCACTCTGCAAGAGAAATTGCTTTTTATTTAGACTTTTCAGATTGTCTGTACAAGTCATAATAATTCATTTGATCAAAAATATAATTATCTTAAATATTTTAGGATCCCCAGATGGATTTAACTAAGCAGGAGGGTATCCCCATGTTTATACTCTTCAAAAGGTTGCTGATTCCATGTAAACTTTACAAAAGTCTCATCTTACTTGTATTTTTAAGGCCCTGAATTACTTTTATTACAAATTGTGGTGCTATAAAATAAAAGAAAGGTTTTTCTAAAAGAAGAAACCACCCTGAGGTACTGGGAAAATGAAAACATGAGCCCTAGCGTCAGAAAGACTTGGGTTTGAATTTAGATTCTACCTCTTGCTAAATGAAAGACCATGAGTAAATCTCTTAATCTCTCTGGAATGCAGTTGAGTTGCTTCCCCAATAAAATGAAGATATCAGGTACTACACAGGGTTGCTGGCTAAAGTAAATAGCGTGATGCCTGGTCACACCAGATCTCCGAATGTTTTGAGGTCCTTTCTGTAATAATCACAAAGCATACTCTGCCAGACATGTAGTAAAAGACTGAACATTATTCAGCCTACCTTTTACCCACCACTGAAGAGGCTGTAGTTAATGGGAACTAAGCTGGGGCTTAGAGTTGGCTCCTAAGGAAGAGCATTAAGCTTGGCTGGTTCTAAGTGAAAGAAGTGTTCCAAGTGGAGGAAATTAAAATTGGGATTTATGGTTGGATTTAACTGTGGATTCTGATAGTAACCTCCACCTCTCTACATTTACTCGTATGCCAGTAGTCCACGCCTACCCAGAAAAGAAGATTCTTTCTTTTGCTAGGTCCAATCTGCTGTTAAGGCCATCCAATGAATTTTTATTTCAGATACAGGACTTTTTTATTCCTAGAATTTTCATTTGCTTCTTTATTAAATTTTTTAAATCTCTCCTGAAATTCCCTACCACCTCATCCACAATGGCCATCATTCACTACAGTTTCATCCATTGTATTCATCATTTTCTGTAATTATTTAATGTATGTTTAATAATTGTTTTAAAGTGTTGGTCTGCAACATCCAACAACTGCATTGTTTATGAGTCTACTATATTTTTTCCCTCTTCAGAAGGAATTATATTTTCCCACTTTTTCACATATCTAGTCATTTTTATTGTGGATGATCCTCACTTCTGAGCATACACCAATATGTTCAATAAATTATTGATGAAGTGATTATTATAAAAATCCATGTAAGCCTAGGTTTAGATCTCTCAACAATGGGAGATTTGTCTTAAACTCTCCCAAATATTAATTTACTAATTTATATATTACTTGTTTTTAAAGAATTTAAAGTGTTGAGTAGATATTAAATATTTATAATATATATGATATAAAAGTAATTGTATAATGAATACCCATTACCCAGTTTAAAAAGATCTTTAGCAGTACCTGTGAATCCTTCTCCAATTTTGTCCACCATCCACTCCGTCCCACTCAGAGATAACTATTAGTTGTTATTCTAGAATTTTTAGTTACTGTGTTCATGATTTTCTTAATTACATGTTTGTGTCATACATATATATATACATATACATATGTCATATACATGTATATGTCTATATATACACATATATATGTGTGCGTATGTATATATATATAAATAGAGAGAGAGAGAGAGAGAGAGAGAGAGACAGGTTTTTTCCACTTTGCATGTTTTTACACTTCTCTTTCTGCTCTCAATTCAAGGTCATCTTCTCTATGAAGGCTTCCTTAATCCCCCAGGACCCATTCCCTAACTAGCTCTGCTTCCAGGCTTGCTCTTCCCCAACTCATTCTCCAAACAGAATCTCATCACGCTCCTAAATAATTTTTGTTTATTTGTTTTTGTAAAGACAGGGTCCTGCTCTGTTGTCCAGGCTGGTTGGAGGGGCAGTGGTGCTATCATAGCTCACTGCAGCTTTGAACTCCTGGGCTCAAACAATCCTCCTGCCTTGGCTTCTCAAGTAGCTGGGACCACAGGCACATGCCACAACACCTGGCTAATTTTTATAAACTTTTTTTCTGTAGAGACAGCATCTCTTTATGTTGCCCAGGCTGGTCATCAACTCCTGGCCTCAAGCAGTCCTCCCATTTCAGCCTCCCAAAGCACTGGAATTACAAGTATGAGCCACCATGCCACACTGTAATTACCTTTCTTTAGAGACTCATCTCTTTTTGTCCAGGCTTAGCAATGAAAAATTTGGGGCGTATACATGTGTAAGCTGCAGTGTTATTTGTAGTTTTAAATGTTCTCCGCATTGGAACTGAATCATTTTCTGAGTGATTAAAAAAAAAAAAAATGTTCTCAAGTAACTAAAACTCCTTTAGGAAAGCCTTGCTATTCACTGATGGGTGCCTGTCTGGACCAGCAGATCAGATAGCAGTCTTAATGGTCTGTCACAGAGAGACTTGGAGACTTTCTGACCTCCAGTGAAAGATGAACCCAACCTTAATATTAATGAGAGACATTTCCCCCATGGATATTGGACAGGTTCTAAGTAGCTCCTGATGTTACTCTGAGCCAGAAAAATGTGGAGTAGAGAAATGCCAGCCTACTCTGATTTTTAAAAATAGCCTTTAGGAGAAGGCATAGTTTTAGATAATCAATATAAATAATTATTGAGTATCCACCATCATACTCTGAGTTCCACTTTTATCAGTGAAATAATAAATAAATGTCCTTGCTGATGACAAAGAAATTTATACAAAGAAAATTTCAAAAGTCTTTAGTAAGAGTTGCTCGTTCTTTATAAAGATATAGGTCACTCCAAATCATCTCTGAAAAATCCCTTCTAAATTAAAAAACTATTAAAAGCCTTATAAATGTAATGCCCAACTAACTTGATTGGAAGGAGGCTTTAGGTCAAACAAACGATGTAAGTTAATTGTATTTTTATGTATTAAACCTAAAAATATTCATGTTTTGGGATTCAAATTAAATATTAATTTTACCATAGGAATTGTTCAGTTCTATATTTAGACTTTCATAATATAGTATTGTCATATATACAATTTATTTGATTCTAAGTCCTTAGTCAGGGACACAGTCTACACATGCAACGTTATTCCTGGAATAAATAAGATTTACTTGAGTGAATGATTTTATTGAGCAAATAAACTAGAAACTTCTATATTTGGCAAAAAGTTAATCTCCACATTTGTGAGTATTCTAAATGTTGCATTGGCCAAAGATT
Source organism: Sapajus apella (assembly GCF_009761245.1). Classification (NCBI taxonomy): domain Eukaryota; kingdom Metazoa; phylum Chordata; class Mammalia; order Primates; family Cebidae; genus Sapajus; species Sapajus apella. The sequence continues at coordinate 3,596,431 of NW_022437021.1, forward strand.
TAGAAATAAAATAAAGCTAGTTTCTGCTTTGAAATCAGTTGATCTCTAGAGCATTGGATTGATTCTAAATTGGAAATTTTTTGCTAAGTTGTCTTAAAAGTTTTTTTCATTTTGTTTTGTTTTGTCCTATGTGCTAAAGGGTCTAAAAGGATTTCGGGCTTCTGTTTATTTATATGATTTGACTTAGGAAGCCTATGAGTTCTTAAATGCCCTATTAGAATCTTCTCCTTTCCAGATTTCTAATACTTGAATTTTAGAGTTGCCTGCAACTCTAGGAGAAGATAGCACCTTAAATTAGATTTTCAGTATTGTAAGAGATAAGACTTCGTCATTTCCTGTGTAAAACTCAATATTCTGGGGGGAAATTTAAATAAATTTGGATAAGAGAATTTTGCCTGGGAATCTTACAGGATCCCTTTCTCCCATGCTTTTATCTGAGCCAATATGGTACCATGGTGTCTTGCTCTACTCAAATTCAAGAGGAGAGAATATACACTCCATCTCTCAATGGAAGAGTGTCCATATCATCTTATAAGCAAATCACATGAGATGAGATAGAATAGCTAGGTAATTTAGTTTTAGTGAGGAAGTAGGAAAGAGAAACCCAACTTCTCAATTTTTAACAGAGTGCTATAGAAATTACCCCTCAAAATCAGGGAAACATTACTGCAGGGCTACATTACTGCATGTACCTAGGGTAAATAGGTACATGGACAGTAAAATCTTACAGACGAGGTACTAAATTCCAAATCTTCCACTTTCTTATTTGCAAACCTGCTTTCCTCTTAGGTTTTTTTGAGAGTTAATTTGGGTAATGAAAGTAAAGGCCTTAGGCACCACTCTAGGCACACAGCTATTATAACAAATAGATCACTATGAGGATTTGCCAGAAATCTTAGCTCTCTACCTGTAATGCTTTGACTAATCTTCATTTCAAACAGGGTTAGGTCAAAGTAATTCAATGACCCTATCTACTAGACCATTCAACTATTTTTTAAAGCCATAACTCTGTTTATTTATTGCTATATGAGTTCAATGTTAATAGAAGCAGAATTAGAGTTACAGCTTAAATTCAATAAAACATGCATATAAAAGTAATTCTATTTAATACTTTGTTTGAATTTTGTTTAAAAAAAATGTCCACCCTTCTTTGTGAATCCACATGCTCTCTGATAGCCACAGTTTTGAGAGTGTAGTATGCCCAACTGGAAAATATACTACTTTTGGCTTTGATTCATTTTCCCCTCCTCTTGACTAAGCTCACTGAGGGTTGGTTTGTTTGTTTTTGTAAAATAATATGTACATTAGAATTATCTTATGTCAACATTCATGAAGTGTACACTTATTTTTCTTTGGCTATATGCCAAATGGCAATATAGGTGTGAATTGTATTTAGTGCACATGCTTTCATAAGATCCTCTGAGTATGTCATATGACATATAAAATGGTTCTGGAACTTGTAAGTTAGTCAGAGATTCTAGGTTGCAGAAAATTGGGTATATTCATTCTTAAAATGAAAATTGAAGAAAAGCTGTCTTCTTCATCTTGGTCCATATGAACAATTTCTTTTTTTTAATGCCGACTTCATCAGCTTGATTTTAGTTCTGCACAAACAATGGTGGAGAGAAAGGTCTATTTGGTTTCTTGTGCTTTTCTTAGTCTTTCTTTCCTTAGAACCTGATTCAACATCAAAGCTGTCTTGAAAACATTGCACTGAGGGCCACTCATGGTGGTGACTCTGTTCTTTTCAGTCTTGGCTCTTTACCCTCCCCACTTCTCAATGCCCTGACAGCTGCTTCTCCCTTTGAAGTACTGCTCCTAAACTAATGTTTTCTCCATCAGGTATTAACTGACATATAACATTTGACTTCTCCCCAAAACCCTACTTCTTTTTAACCACTTTCTCACCTTATTAGTCCATTTACTCATGTGTGTGTGTGTGTGCGTGCGTGTGTGTGTGTGTGTGTGTGTGTGTGTAAGTATTCTGGGCCTCCTTATTACATTAAAGTTGCTTAATATTCACTGACCCTAAACTAATTTTAATTGGCCCTTTGGGACTTTATTCTGATGTATTAGTCCATTCTCACACTGCTAATAAAGATATACCCAAGACAGGGTAATTTATAAAGAAAAAGATGTTTAATGGGCCCATCAGATTTCATGAGATTTATTCACTATTATGAGAACAGCATGAGAAAAACCCACCCGCATGATTCAGTTACCTTTTACTGGTTCCTTTTCACAACATGTGAGGATTGTGGGAGCTACAATTCAAGATTTGGGTAGGGACACTGTCAAATCATATCACCTGATTGTTAGCCAACTTCCTGGAGGAGAAGTTCTTGCATAGGAAAATAAGCTAGGAAGCCGAGAATCTCCTGGTCTTATGCTCCACAACGACCAAGTGAAGCCAAAAAAAAAAAAAACAGTCACAATCAACCACTATTTGATCAAATAATTCAACAAACAACTGAGCCATCTGGATATTTAGTAGCAAGTTGTAACAGCAATAGAATCCTGTTTGTTTTCCTCAGGGTCATTAAGCAATATTCTTCTGTAGTGAGGAGATTGTTGCTTTTTGTTTGAAGGACATTAAGGAAATACAGTAAGTAACAGTAAACATTATCTCTGTGACTGCTCTTAAAGTCACTTATGTAGCCTTAAGTGTGCAACTGAGAAACACATCTGCAGGAGAATATGGATAAAAAACTGGGAAATTGGTCTTTAATAAAAAACAATTTCATGTCCTAAACTTATGAACCTCTCCCAAAAACCTAATCCTCCTTCAGTGTACCCTATATCAGTGAATCCCGTCTACATCAGTCATATTATAAAAGCCAGAAAACTGGTGAAGCATGATTGTCTGAAGTAAATGCCTGGGGTTTGTCACCTCATACCAAGGAAACTAAGAGCACAGACAGACACGGGGAATGAACTTAGGGGTGGTAGTTTAATAGCAAAAGAAAGAGCAAGAACAGCTCTCTTTCCTTTGAGAGAGAGGGACACCTGAGTGGGACTTCTGGCCTGTGGCAGAGTGAACCGGATTTTATAGACAGGCTTGAGAAGGCAATGTCTGATTTACATAGGGCCCAAAAATTGGTTGGATCTGGTGTGATATTTACATAATGTGTGGGGAAACTGGGTGACCCACCCTAATCTTAATATATAAATAGGGTCTTTGCGTGGCTGGCACCATGTTGCCTGCTCCTTCCTGTACATAGGGCTGACAAAGAGAAGGGAAGATGGAGCTGCCATTTTGAACATTCCTAGGCCTTTTAACTCGTGCAAACTTCTAGCTAAAATGGGATGGTAAGAAGAAGTGTGTGCATGTGATTTTGCCTTCTATTTTGCACAGGAGAGTTAGGTCCTCTTCTTACCTCATTTTATAGACATGGCTTATCTACTTCTCTTTTGATTTAGTCTTTATAATGGATTGTAGTGGAGATAAGAAGCTTGGCAAAGTTCCCTGAAGGAAGGAGACAGGGGAGAAGACAGGAGAGAAAGACATAGTGAAATGCTCACAGAAGACCATCCAGCACGTACCTGATTCCCATTGCTGTGTACACACTTTCCAACTTTGGACAAGTTATTTCTCCTCCCTGAGGCTTGGTTTCTTCATTTGCAAATGTGGGTTTCATATTAGATAATCTCTAATGTCTGACTGTCTGACTCAAACATCTTTCATGTGTAAACTTTCCTGAATCTATCACACTAATTCATATCCTTCCGAATGTCCCAAATGAAAGTACAACTATTTTTACAACCAATGTCATCAAATTCTTCCTGCTTTGATAAAAACAGATATAACTGGATGTGCCAACTGATTCTTTGAAAAGGGAACTCAAACTATTTTTGGGGGGGAATTCTGCAAAGAACATTGTGGTGACTAAGTTTTTGTAGGATTTTTCCCCCACTTGAATATATCTAATCTTATCTACACACCACTGAAAATATGCTAGAATTGTGGGCCTTTTTCAGGTGTCCTTGACATTACTCAGAACTGATACCTTCCTTGATACTTCTTTTTATTAAATAGTGGGTGGTGGGGCTATGTCAGAAGTGGCAGAGATAAATTTCCATAGGGACCCCACTGCTTATACTATAAAAGCTCTTTCTGCAACAGCCTCTTCAGTGAGAAGGTGAGATACTACGTAGAAATATTGCTGCACCACTAAGATTTCTACGTAAGTCTTGTATGGCTGCGTCTGCTTTAGAAGAACTTAGAGATGTCAGTCACAATTATTACCAGAGTGAATAGACAACACTAACTCAGTCTTCCTAAGAGAATACCAGGAAAAAGAGTAACTTAACTGGACAGATTTTATGTCATGTCATTCTTTTTTTTTTTTTTTTTTTTGGAGGCAGAGTCTTGCTCTGTCCTCAGGCTAGAGTACAGTGGCACGACCTCAGCTCACGGCAACCTCCTCCACCTCCCCAATTCAAGAAATTCTCCTACCTCAGCCTCCTCCCAAGTAACTGAGACTACAGGTGTATGCCACCATGCCCAGCTAATTTTTGTATTTTTGTAAAGACAAGGTTTCACCTGGATGGTCTCGATCTTTTGACCTCATGATTCACCTGCTTCGGCCTCCCAAAGTGCTGGGATTACAAGAGTGAGCCACCGCACCCAGCCTACATCATTCTTATGGTATGAAGTTATTTTATTTCATGAAACTTAAATTCTTTGTTGTGCTAAACTGAAAACAATACAGTTTTGCCTAAGGGGGAAAAGGAGAGAAAGGAATAGCAGATGAGGGTATTGAACATTTTGAACATTTATCTCTCTTAGGTCTTAAAAACTTATGAATCATGGTAGGCATATTTATGACTACTATTTGAGTGTCTCCCCAAAATGGCAGATTGCAGGTTTTACGTATGGTGGGAGACAGAAAAAGACATTGCTGAAGAGAGGAAATAATACATGGTTAAAGAATCCTACTAGCATTCTTTGAGCACCAAATATTGCTGAAGTTAGATATTGAAACTATCTCATTGTGGTTACTTTGCAGTCAGGGGTTTCCTTATTTGCAGCACAGAAATAACTAATTTTAGCTACACTTAAACAATATTGCAATGATAGTTTTTTTAAGGAAGGCAATTGTGAAATGTAAGATAGAATATGTCGTTTTTCCCTGTTGTGGGAAATTTCCAAAGAACCCAAACAACAATAAGAATTAAAATGGGAAACTTGGGCAATTTTCTATAATATAGTGGAATGCTTTCTGCCTTTGTTTGTATATTGCTTGAAGCTGTTTTTATGGGTGTATTACAACTATTCTTCACTGGCCACTGAGATTAATTTCCCATTATAGTTTTGTAATTACATTTGTGAAATACATTTTTTAACACCTAATCACCACCAGGGCACTCTTAAGAGATGTAATTAGAAAACCCATCAGACATTCTGTATTCAATGTATTGCTAATTAGTACTAATTCATTTTTTTTTATTGCAACTTGCTGTTGGTATCATGAATGAAGACTTAATTATAGAGAATAGTTCTCACTGAAATAGCATTCCCATTGGTTTAAGAGCCTTCTTTTAATTTGAGGGTTGTTCCTTATTGGGGATTATTTTCAGACTTTTAAAAAAGTATATTTCCAGTTATCTGAAGACCAACTGAAAGAAGAGCCAAGCAATTAGGGCAAAACAAGTATAATTTCCCTCCTCCCCCTACTATTTTCTTATTCTGTACTCCAAAGCTACACCACACAGAACATTCCTATCAGCAACAGTGCACAAAACATAGAATAAAAACAAGATAGTTCATTTCCTCTTTTTTTTTTCCAAAAGCAATTCCTGTATATTGCAAAAATTGGAAAATGTAGACAAGCAAACCAAATAAATCACTTTTAATCCCATCACCTGGAGAAGTTTCGTCACCTTGCCACGGAAACTTGTGCAGTATTCCTCTGTGGGGTGTGTGTGTGTGTGTGTGTGTGTGTGTGTGTGTGTGTGTGTGTGTGTTTCTAATTATTTGCTTTCTTCTTCCTCAGAAAAAGGATATATATTCCTAACTCGTTAACTTTCGCCTTAATGTTGTAACTTGCTTAGGGCAATAGGGTGTGAGTAGCTGTGTCTTACCTCATCTGAGCAAAGTTTCACTCCCCTGGCAGGACTATCTTCTGCCCTGAGAACAACATATTCCAAATGAGTGCTGCTCCATCAGCCCTGGTCACAGAGAGAAAATCATGTGGAGCAGATCCATAGAGGAAGCTTCAGCTACTCCACAGTTAGCATGTAATTTGAGGAAAAAAATCAGTTATTTAAAAAAACAGATTTGGAGATTGTTACATAGCAAATCTAGTATTTTGCCTAGCCTCTCTAAGATTCAGTTTTCATGGCTGCAAAATTACAGTAACAATAATAGTATCTACACGTGAAGGCTATTGAAAGGATTAAAAAAGGTAATACATGTATACTCATAGTGCTTGCTGCATATTTTATTCTTTAAGCCTTTTTTCTATTCACATATAAATGTGTATTTACAAAAATGAGATTATGTCATACATTCAGTTTGTAGTTACCTTTTAAAGTAATAACATACCACAAACATCTATCTAGGTAATTAAATATTTCAATACACAGTTTTAATGGCTGTGGAGTATTTTATTCATATAGGTATGCGAAAGTTTATTTAACAAATTCATTATTTGTGATATTTAGACTATTTTCAAATTCCACTACAGTAAATATTTCAAATATTTACTATTTTCAAATTCCTACTATTTTCAAATTCCACTATTTTCAAACTCCTACTACAGTAGGCAAACTTATAATGCACATTTCTACAATCAAATCTGAACCAATTTATAATATCCAGAGGAAAAAAATCCTTAGTCAAAGGGTCTGGATGTTTTAAGAATTTTGACACATAAAATTGTATACCGCTTACAAACCTACACAGTTAATACAACAAAACCTTAGCCAGAAGATAGTTATCAAATCTTATAGGGCATATCCGTTAAAGAGAAAAATCATTAACAACTTATTTTCAAACTTCATTATTTTTAATGTGCATGTTGATTTAAATATGTATGTTTCTAGAATCAGTGTGAAATATGGAAAGAAAATATATTTTGAAGAACTATTTTCAAGGTCTGTCTCTGCCATTTATTGACTATGAGATCTTAATGAAGTTATTTAATGTCTGTGAACCTTTACTTCCTTATATATAAACTGGAGATTTAAATGCCTACTTGCATTTCATTTGAGGATAATGTAATGTGTATAAATTGCCTGGCTCCACTATGCATTCAGTTCATTTTAGTTCCTTCCTTCTTTTCCCCCTAGTTATCCTCTATTCCCAACCCCTCCCCCAAAAATGAGTCCATTTTAATATTTTAATTTGGCCAAAGACTACCGTATATTCTTGTATATCAGTCAACAAGGATAACGGATAGATTTTCTTGATAAACATTAGGTGTCATCTATATCTTTTCAAAGAGTATCAATGTTCTCTGAGAACAAAGACCAAGGGAAGAGCTCTGTTGCCTGTCACTCACCTGGCAGCAGTTAGTTCAAATCCCAGAACCTGCACATTAGCAATGGCAGAGAAACAGTGAACTTAAGTTAGAGTCAAGTTGCACTTGGAGAAGCTATTGCTAGTCAGGTTTCCTTTAGAGAAAGCCACAGATCCTACTCAGATTAATTTAGTCAATTCAGTTATTCCAGTTCAGGTCATTGACTTTGCATAAATTCTGGTTTAGTTCTACACTGCTCCCTTTAGCTCCTATCACTGCATGCATACCACCAACAGAGAAAGGTGCGGAATACAAGATGTCATAGAAATATGAGTCAGCTATCAGAAAAATATGAATGGTATTACCTATGGATCAAAATCACCTAGATGCCTCTAGACACATTCTAACTGAACTTCTCAGTTATTAACTCATTTGCATCCCCAAACAAAATCACATTAGTTAAGATTATTTGGTATTCCTGATTAAGTTTGTGAGGTTGATTAAACCTTGTTTTATGTGCTGTAATTTTTTATATACTTAATTTTTAAAAAGTGAACTGATGATTTGATCATTATACCTCATAAATATGTAATATTACTATGTGTCAATTTTTAAAAAGTGAACTGGCAAGATGAGTCATATGCAAATTTCTCACAACAACTAAGCTTTCTAAGCAGGGTGTTCAGTTCACCTGAAAAATTCAATTACCACATTGAAATTGACTCTGACATCATCATTTTAGATAAAGTCCCTCAGATCAGACCATTGAATATTAGCTGTTAGGGTCATGGTGGGAAACAACTGCTATGATGAAACTACTTTATATCATTGCTGACATTTAGAGATCCAACTTGGTTGGCCATCCCTGATATCATTAATCTCACTTAATCGCTCTGTTTTTCAAGGGGATCTAGCTACCTTTACAGAACCTTTTGAACTACTTAACAGCCATGAAGAAAGGATAATTTCCAAGAGCACTCAAATTTCATGGAAATGGATTCTTAAATAATTTAATAGGAAGAAAAGGAAAGTTTATCGTGATTCAATTATATTTGATGGTGCTTTTCTTTATTAGTAAATATATGCTACTGAAATTAGAACTGCAGGAACAAGCTTGTCTTTTATAAGGTTTTAGATGAAATATCTTTGTATGAAATCCCATAAGTGGTGAGAGGATTGAGAGAGACGTATATTAACGGGGTGCCTGAAGGTAGCTCCCATACAAGCAGTCTCTGCGATACAGAAAGACTCCGTAAGAGCAAGAACTGCATCTGGATTCAGTAAATATTTGATGAGTGATTTTATAAACACAAGTGCTCTGCTTTATTCTACCCTACTTTCATTTCTGCAAACACAAACATACAAAGATAAATGTACAATGCAAAGCAAGGTTATGGGGGAAGAGCAGAAAATTAAGAACCCCAGACTGCTTTATAGCTAGTGAGTATTTACACAACAGGGCCTGTGGCTAACAGCCAGTAATTGTTCTAACTGGTGGATGTTTCAGTGGCAACAACTATTAAATATGTTGAATAACACCCCAGATGTCCTTTTATTTAACCTAATTTTATTTAGGTCTAAGCATATTCTTTCTTAAAATACTCTTGATATCAGAACCAAAGAGAATTTCTAAAGGTGATTAACAGAAATTAAAGTAGGCAAGAGGATGAACTGCCATTATGGTTACTTCTACCCCAACTAAACCCATCTTTAGAACTTCATGGCAGAATATTGAAGCTAACTAGGAAAAATCTTTGTTGTGAGACAGAGTGGTATTTAGAACATGAACTAGGATGGACTGTATAATAGAGTTTTAACTAGAGCTCTTCCACTAACTTTCAAACAGGTTTGAAATAAATCATTCAGTAGGTTTTTTTAGCTCATCTATAGAGTGAAAAGTTTGGGATATGTGAATTCTAGGATCCCTTCCAGTTCCACCATTTAATAAAATCAGGTGTACTTTTCCCTGAAAAAGGATTTTTTTCAACAGTGTGTGTATAAGGACAAAATAACATTTTGTATAAGGACTATATCTTATTCTCAGCATTTTAAATTCCTATTTGTATTTATAGAATGGTTTCATATGTATGTGGCTTTGAATTCTACATAAATATTTTAAAAGTTGGCTTAAAAGGGTTTATAACTTGTGCCAACCAATTTAGTTCGACTCAGAAAGTCTCCTGTGTAAGACATAATAGAAGGGTAATTCATCCGTATTTGTGAAAGTTGACTTTCAAAACCAAGCACCAACATATTTAACCAATTATATATTTACCAGAGTTTCAATTAGCCAAACAAGTTGTAGTAAAGTCCTGCAATTTCTTTTGCAATATAATAAAGAAATGCTGATAAGTCTGCAACATTTGCGTTTTACTGCAGCCTCTTCTGCTAATCAAGAGACCAACATACTTTTCATTCAGGAAATCAATGGAAGTCAATTATTACCCAGACTTAGCCATCTATTCCTTGAGTATTCATTACACATTAATATTGGCAAATACAATTAGAAATAACAGCTAATTTAAGTGGATTTATTTAGAGGATCCACGGTTGCAGGACTTTGTAGAAACTTTTAATATCCTAACATATTCGTGAATTTACAGAGAAGAGCATATGGTATTGCACATTTCACAAACTTTGTTCCGTGAACTACTCATTCCTCTTTTCTTTATTAATGAGTGTTCGCAGATATCATATTTTGTAAAACTAGTGTGGAAATGCTGTTTTAGTTTATTTTCTATTACAGTGTCAAATAGAGTCAATATTTATCTATAAATTGCTATCTTGTCTCTGTCTGCCAAATACATGTTTTGTATTTTAGTGATGGCTAGGTTAAAGCCTACCTTGGAGTAATAAAGACCTTTAATTATGGTCCAGTTGTCTAATTTTATAAATTATGAAATGCATGCCCAGAAAGACACAGTAACATGCTTAAGAGTCATGTGGTGAGTTTGAAGTTGTTCTGGGATTACAATATGGATCTCTTATTCCTTAGCCTATTATTTTTATCCATTATACCACACTGATTTTTCTTCTAATATTTGCCATAGTTGATCTTAACAGAAGTTAAAAAGTTACAAAGAAATCTTGAACATACTAATTATAGTCAGGTTCTCCAAAGAGAATTTTCTTCTGATAATTAAATTCTCATTTGTCCAAAACTGGGTTTAATTTATTATTCATATCTGACAATCCATATGTAGTGACTTAGAACATGGACTTTGGAATTACTCCACTTAGGGTTTCTTCAATATGCTAGTAATTTCAGTATCTTCATGTGGATCTTTTGGACCGGATTATTTTTCTCCCAATCTCTCACATACTGAAGTTCAGCTTTTCCTTTAAAAAGCATTGAAACATATCTAACAAGTGCAGGATATATTTTTAATTAAATTTATTTGGACCAAACAGTTTCTATCCCCCCATTATCATGGCTGTTTATTAGAGTTCTAATGCTAGAAAGTATGCATGAGGTTACAATACACTTTTCTTAAATTAGTTTTAATTAGACAAATCACATCTAATTATAGATTAATAAGAGCCATTTGAGTAATGGCACAATTCTGAACTGCACACAATTCTGAACCATTTCTCTAAGATCTCCTTGTTTATTAATGTTGCCTGACCAACTACTTAGATGTCATGTATCTGTTTCAGTCAATAAATATTTATGGAGCACCTACTATGTGCAAGGCTTTGTGTTGAGTCTTGTATTAACCACTATTACACAGGATTTGGTACTCAAATTTGAAGTAAAGTCTAATTATTTCTGAAAACTTCCATCAAACCAGTATATATAATTGCTTCAATTTACATCTTATATCACTGTTTTGTTTCCCATTAGCAAGTATGATTAAAGCCCCTTAAGGAGATGGGCCTTAGAGTAGAAATGCTGACAGAAATGTGATCAGCAACGTTTCAAAATTTGTCAAATAATTTATATCATTTCCACCAGGGTTAAGCTAGCATCTTGGAGTAGAAATATGCTTTATAGTCATTTCCCCTTAATAGCTGGAAATATATACCCATACTGGATTATTCCACCATGAATTTCTGGACTGTGGGCTTTTGGTCTTTAAACTTCTAGGCAGTGATAATAAAAACATCATTTTTGTGCTTAAAAATAACAGTGAAAATAATATATATGAGTTGATAAACAGATATAATAAATATCAAGAGTGATTTGAGACTGGGTTCCCCATGGAAACTTTGAAAAGATATGAAGAGCATGGCTATTAGATCTTCTTTCCATTTATACACTCAAAAAAACCATGTATTGAACAAGTATGACATGGAAAGCCCTGGGCTGGTTGTAGTCAGGAATATTGTTAAGACAGAAAAAGCTTGGTGGTTGGAGAGACCACTCTGAGGGCACAGGACTAGGAGTCAGAACACCTGATCTGTCTACTCAATAACTTCATGACTGGAAACTAACCTAATCTCCTTGAGCTTTGAATTGCTCATTCATAAACTCAGTGTAAAAGGAGAATCTACAATATTTTGTCTTAAGAACAAAACCAAAGAACATGTATATAATAATCTAGCATGGTACTGAAAACACAGTAACTATTAAATGCTAATTAGATGCTATATACATATACTGTAAGATACAAAGTGGTTAAGTTTGTAAGAACTCAGTGGGTGGCTAAGTTAGCATGACTGGTATAAAAATACATAGCTGTGTCAGGTCATTGACATGAGTAAAAGAAAAAGTCTTATTTCTTTCAATATGACATTATTTTTACTCTGTTTCCCCATCAACTGAATTCTTCCCCTTATTGTGTGTCATGCTGTTTACCAGTAACACCAATTCAATGCAGAAAGTGCCAAATGTTTTTACCAGCTAGACTTGGAGCCTGGATTTAGATGGACATTTTAAACTCATGAAGAGGAGTAGAAAGGCACTCTGTTTTGCTTAATGTGGCAATATAAATTGGGTTTATGGACACATTATGCCTTGGCAAGTTAGTTCCTGTAACAATGAAAACTAATTTTCAAATAGGTTGTATAATCAAGGAGTTGTCCAAACAGAACGCTGTACTATGGCAACAAACTAGCCCATCCTGTGGTTTCACAAAATCATTTGCTTATTCACTTAGACTGCACCTACAGAAACATATTAAATAGAACTGTCTAGAAAGAAATGCCAAATTTTATATTTAAAAAAGATTCTAGGCCTTAGGTGACAATAGCTCATAGCTGTTTTGAGACAAGCCATGTTCCTGTTGACTACTCTTTGCCCATATTCCTCATCCTACTCCTTGTTTTCATAGTCAGGATATTGGTGGAAAGGTTCTTGAAAAATACTTCTCCAAAGGAGTAATCGCCTGTGAGATGCCTATTATAGTAATGGGCTTTGTACCAAGGCTAAAGAATGTTGAAGACCTTAGAAATTCCACTTTTGCTTCATGAAGGGCAAAGAGAGAAAATTTTAAGTAAAAGGGTCACTCGTTCTCATGACTTGCAGGCTTAATCAACTGGAATGGTTTAGAAATTGCCATTGAACTAAAACAGCATCTTCCAAAGTGTATTCTATAGATGGGTTATTAACTGTTTTCACACCACAAAAGTGTTTAATGGTCAATCAGGTTTGGGAAATGAAGAGTTAACATCAAAGGACTTATGTTTAAGTCTTTAATCCATCTGGAGTTAATTTTAGTGTAAGGTGTCAGGAAGGAGTCCAGTTTCTGCTTTCTGCACATGGCTAGCCAGTTTTCCCAGCACCATTTATTAAACAGAGAATCCTTTCCCTATTGTTTGTTTTTGTCAGGTTTGTTAAAGATCAGATGGTTCAAACACCGCATGTTCTCACTCGTAGGCAGGTGCTGAACAATGAGAACACATGGACACAGGGAGGGAAGCATCACACACTGGGGTCTGTCAGGGGAAATAAGGGAGGGACAGCAGCGGGGGGGAGATGGGGAGAGATAGCATGGGGAGACATGCCAGATATAGGTGATGGGGAGGAAGGCAGCAAATCACACTGCCATGTGTGTACCTATGCAACAATCTTGCATATTCTTCACATGTACCCCAAAACCTAAAATGCAATAAAAAAAGAAACATCAAAGCAGGCTTTTATGTTATTAGAGTCTTTAAAGTGCTAATGTCTATAGCAAATCTCTTAGAGGAGAATAGGAAATACTTAATTTCCTAAACTTATTTGGCCATGGAAACTTTATGCTTCTTCTCATGGGATTACTGCTCTTCTATGGAACATGCTTTTGGAAATGTCAATCTATGAGAATAGACATATTATTTTCAGACATTGACATTTTGTACTCTTTCCATAAAAAATAAAGATAATATAACTTCACTTTTCAAGGAAATTTGTTCCCCTTACATGAAGATATTCTTTTCAATTATTACCATTGATTTACTGATTTAGACTTTATTTATTCACAGAAAAAAATGGCTCCCACTGAATCACCCACTTTTGCAACCTCAGGATGCAATTTTCTGGAGAGAAGATTAGTGGCAAATGCCCATTTGTGGATACAATGCAGTGTAGATTCGGTTGTCTCACCAGTAACTGAACCTCTGACGATGGTTTCTTCATGTGCATGTTCTAAATCAGCCACCACAAACAGATTTTTAGTCTCCACATTGACCTGGTTTAGGCTCCACAGGGGCTCCTACCGGAGCTTTTGTTTAAAAAAGTTGGTTAAAAGATATGTTGGAAATCATTACCCTGAGGAGCCAGATTACTGAGACAGGTCTCATATGCTTCTCCTATTCAAGGAAGCCATGGCTAAGTAGTCATTCTATAGATAAGTAACTGGCATAATGGTGAAGCTCTTTGTTGAAAACTGAAAAATAATAATAATAAAGGGAGAAGCAGAAATTAGATTTTTTTGGCTCCACAATTAGGGCACTTTAGGAAAAGGACAATCCTTCCTGTCTTACCAAATTTTCAGATTGACATTCCTTAGGTTCTGTCCCTAAATCATCCAGTAAATCAAGCAACCAACATTTACTGAGCATATACTATGTTCTAGGTTCTTCTGTAGGTTCTAGGGTTGCATGAGTGAACTAAATCCTTGCCGTGGAAATGTTGAGTCATCAAGAAGCAAGTAAACAAATATCTTGTCACAGTTAAACTTTGTTCTGTTTTTCTTTGAGTCATCTTCCTGGTGTACCAGATGATTTTCTGGTTGCAGGTCTTCTGAATCAGCTATTTCCATTCCAATTTGAAAGTTCTCAAAGTGTATTTCATATCAACTAACTGCTGTTTCATGATGTCCTTTCTACCTGGGTCCAGGTTTCACTCCCTAAGCCTCATGTCAAAGCTTGTCTCCTGAAGGTCTCTGAACTGTGAACATAACCAATATCACCCTAAAACTATTTTAAATCCCACACTAAGTCAATCTCTAGATCCTACACTTCAATCTACCCATCCTTTCATTCTGTCTTTTAATCCTCTCTTCAACTAAGCTTCCATTGGCTCCTGTCAGTTCATCCTGGATTTTTTCATGGTTGTCACTCTCATTAACTCTCTCTCTCATTCTTTTCTTCCTTCTAATAATCTCAGGAAAGGGGAATTATCTCATTCTTCAGTCTGATTCTACTCTTCTTTGCCTTGCTTTTCTCTCTGAAACTGATAAAGCACTTCCTTTCTTCACAGCTCTACCTGTATATGTTTTTTTCTCCCCTCCTCAGGAATCACCATAAAGTGCTTTTATCTTTTTTTTCTTTTCTTTTTTTTTTTTTTTTTTTTTGAAAAAAACCGTATCTACAAGGCATTGTTTAACCCAGGACAATTGCATCGTAACTCTTCTAACTAGAGGCAGACTTGGTGAGCAGAGATGTGCTGGAAGTTTGGGCATGAGGCATTTGTTATGGTTCCAAATAATGAAAGTCTTTAAAATTAAGACCTCCTCAATTAATAGGCAAAACAAATAAGTTGTTTCTTATCTAAATCTCCTATGTTGTTTCCAAATATTCACTTTCAGATCTGTCTTCACACTATTTTTATTCTTTTAAGTTGTTTGTGATACATTTGTAAATGTCATGTGTGGGACTTTAAGACCATGGGGTCCCCTTTTCTATAGCAAGATAACTGTGCAGTTCATTCACCTTAAAGTGACAAGTCTCCCATGGCCTCCAATGCTCCTTCTTTTAATAACACTGTTGAGTCAAACAGCAACTTCTAAATTATAAAATATCAAATACAGACATGGATAGTACCATGTACTATCAATTAACCGTCTAATCACCACACACTTACCTTCATAAAGAAGCTGGCTTCTGAACATCTTAGCTCTCACATTAAGAATTATTGAGGAAGATCACGTCGAGAGGAGATTTGGTTTTTAACTCTGGCACCACCCTTGGTGTTCTACATATCCTTTTTTTCTCAGAGGCTAAATTACAGGACAGTTACAAACAGTAGCCTTTAGGAATTTAATGTATGTCTATGACTTCTTCATAAAATGCAGGATGTCGACAAGGAAAACTGTGTCAGCTTCACAAGTATGTATACGTATCAAAAGCTCTACTTTCACACCAGGAAATAAGTCTCACACAATATATTCAAGTAATAATATTCCCAATCAAGAAGAAAGACACAAATTAAAAGTTTGCTTCCTCCATCTCCTTTCCTTTCCTGAATTTATCTGTCCTTTTACCAAGCCACAAATCTAAGAGACAATTTTAATTTTTCTGTGATTCTCTTCATGGTCATACTGGTGCTTGTTACTATAAGACGGTCCTGTATTGTATTCCTAGCCAACGGTTCTTTGCACTTACTTAAAGTTTGTAGGGAATTGCTAAAGAAGAATAAGATTGTACTCATTTTAATATACAATACAGGTTAGAGGAATTAAGACTTGAAGCAGGGAAACTGGTCTAGAAGCTGTTGCCAGGGAACTGAAGAGAAAGATGGTGGCCTGCACTACGGTAGTAGAGAGGGTGGACATGTTTGAAAAGATCCTGAAATGTAGATAGAATCAGAGTCCTAGAGACTAGATGTTTGGAATGAAGAAGTGAGTGGAATCGAAGATGATACCTACTTTCTCATTCATACAATTCATGGATAACTGTGCAAGTCACTGATATGGGAAATTCAAGAAAATGGACAGAGAAAATAATAAAAAACCTGTGTAAACAATTTTGTGATGTGCCAGAAATACACAGCTATCTAAAATATAATTCTTATCTGAAAGGGTCTAACATTAGGTAAGGTTGTTAGGATGTCTACATATGTAGATGAAAATACATGGAAATACATAGAATGCCAAAAGAGTAGTTTGGGTAATAAATTTTCTAAGCACTCAAAACCTACTTTTCCAGCCTTATTTCCATTTTCTAAGAGGCTCTATGCTCCAGCCAAATTAAATTATTATATCCATTATTATTGAGTTATCCTAAATTTTCCTAGATACAGGTCTTGTTTTTATCTGCTTTCTCTGACTAGGAAGTCTTTGTTTTTCAAAACGCTATTCAGGTTTTCAAATTTTAGCTCAAAATATAATTTCCTTCCTGATCTCCCAATCAAAAATTATATAACCCTCTTATAAGGCCCTACATTTTCGAAATTTCATTGAACCTTTTACCCAGT